>NC_081159.1:610000-905000 GCF_012432095.1 Onychostoma macrolepis
ATCTTTGATTTTCAAGTGTAAAACCATGCAACTTTTATTTTTAATAGAAAACTGGGAGCCTTAAAGCTTCTCTTTTGTTCATAAGCACTTGAATACAGTACAGTACTCATAATACAAAAGCTGAGGTAATAACGGCATGAATCCGTGTGTTTATGAGTGTTTAATGCAGGTCAAACGTGCTTGAGAGCTTACAGGAGCTGAACAGACACGCGTGACGAGCGTGCGTGTGTGTGTGTGTGTGTGTGTGTGTGTGTGTGTTTCAGAGCGGCGATGGCCACTGCACCCTACAACTACTCCTACATCTTCAAGTACATCATCATCGGTGAGTGAATCGCAGCAGCAGCGACGGTTTCGCTCGTGTGTCGCATCTCTCACGTCTGATCTCTGTTCACAGGAGACATGGGCGTCGGGAAGTCCTGCTTGCTGCACCAGTTCACAGAGAAGAAGTGTGAGTATGAATCAGGATCGGCAGCATGTTAAACACACACGATGCAGATCAGCATCCGGAGCCGCACAAGCCAGCCTTGTGCTCCAAGTAAACAGCCTCTCTGTGTGACTGTGTGAAACGATCCGCCCGTGACGGCTGGTTTAAAGGGTCGTGACACACCTGTTTGTCATTTATTTATTCTTACTGACCGTCTGAATGAAGCGCTGCTGCTCTTTTATCATCAGCAGCAGCAGCAGCAGACAGAAGTTTCTGTGTATAGTCACAGCTTCACGTGTAAACGTGCACGACACACACATAATCTCACACTAATATAAATTCTTGCAGATTCTTTCCTAATGCTGACGTTCTTCTCAGTAGTAAGATCTGAGCTGTCACACCTGTCTAATGTCTAGTAGGCTTACATCAAGAGTCAATTAAAACTAGGGTTGTAGATGCTTAATCGAGTGAAGTCCGCATAAAATGGAAACTTTCTTTTAAATGCATGTTATAGATCTGATTGTGAACAGTTCATCTGTGCATATGACCTGGTAATGTTTAATCAGTATAATTTATAAGTTATATTTATTATAACCGGATCTTTCAGTGAAACGGCAGACAGACTGCCTTTGAAACACATGCTGTTAACCCTGAACAATAAATATGATGTAAGATTACAAATAGCCGCTTTTATAACAATAATCAGTTTCGTCTTAAAAGTTTAAACTGAAATGAATCATGAAGTTAAAGATCTAGACGAGTCGACCAGTCAGTCTCACTTCAGTTTCCATATAAAGTTACGAATTAAACTTGTGCGTTAAATTGGAATTTTGCATAAAACATTTGTGAATAAGGCACTAGTTTCCATCCAGTGAGTTGAAGAGAACAAAATCGTCACTTCGCTGAATATCACGAAGAAAAATGTAATTTGCTGCAGCAGGAGAAGCCACTGTATATAATCATTTTTGTATACAATAAATTACGAGCTTTCATGCGCGGTCGTGCTATCTTATGTTCCGAGTCTGCTGTTGGAGTTAATTATAATGAAGCACTTTGATTTTACAGTATTTTACAGTAGAATGACAAAACTAGTATTTCAGATGCTGTGCGGTGAGATCGGTCCGCTGATCAGCTGTATCTGTCCCATCGCAAAGTCACGTGTCTTTTTTGATGCACATTAAGGAATTTATTCGGTAAAAGTGTTTCCATCATAGTTTACGCGCATGTTTTCTTACCGAATAAGCAATTTATCCTACTTAGTTGAGAGCATAAGGTTTTTTATGTGCATTTTTAAAATCATGGCGTTTCCATCCAGCGTTTTTTTAATGCGATATCCCAAACTGCGCATAAAAAAGGTGGATGTAAACACAGCTGATGACCGTGTCCATGTTCATCGGTGATTCACTCAGCTGTTGTTGTTCTTCGTGAGCAGTCATGGCCGACTGTCCGCACACCATCGGCGTGGAGTTCGGCACCAGGATCATCGAGGTGAGCGGTCAGAAGATCAAGCTGCAGATCTGGGACACGGCGGGTCAGGAGCGCTTCAGAGCCGTCACGCGCAGCTACTACAGAGGAGCGGCCGGAGCGCTGATGGTCTACGACATCACCAGGTACGTCAGTCGTCGAGGCGTCTCGCTGAGGCTCTGATGATGGACACTGATGCTCTGTGTGTGTGTCGTACAGGAGAAGCACATACAACCACCTCAGCAGCTGGCTGACCGACGCCAGGAACCTCACCAACCCCAATACTGTGAGTATGAGCCGAGGGTCCGGGCTTAGCCTGCGTCAATGAGGTGCATCTCTGGACCAGAACATGGCAGTAACGTGAGGTTGGCCTCTACTGAGCCGGTAGGGCTGTGGCAGATTCTTACAACCGCGGTGGTAATGGATCAACTGCCGTCAGTGACGCGGTGTTGTTTTATATATATATATATTAGGGGTGTAACGGTACACACATTTGTACCGAAAATGTTCGGTTCTGGTTTTTCGGTTTGGTGCGCACCTGTACCGAACAAATCACGTATCTTTGATGTGGCGCACCGGTTCTGACGGCAGTGCGGAGCGCCATCCCTTCCTCTTTACTACTAGTCTTAATGTGAAATAAACATGAATTAACATCTCGTGCCTCACTCGCGGAAAGATGTGATTAAAGCGGCTCGTTAGTTCACCAGAGAAATGAAGTCTAAATATTAGACTATATACTCATTATATTTGACTTTACCTGTTAGTGATGTCTTAAACATTTAATGTAGGCTATATTTAAATACATTTTCATAAAACAAATTATGACAGCCATTGTGTAAATGATTATATTTCAACAAAAAATAGAAATTGTATAGTTTACTGGTTAATTTAAAAACTGCAGTGAGTGCAATTTACATGTTTGCATACAATTTGAGTGTTGATTATAATAGTTAAAAAAAATAGTAATTAAATTTAAGTTTGGGCTCTGTTGTTAATTGTAACCTTATACAAGTCTCAATGTAAAAGAGCTCCCTTTAGTTTAGAGCAGAGGTAGATTTTAATTTTTTTTTTTTTATGAGGTAGAAGAACATTTTTATTCTAATTGAATTTATTTACAGAGAGCAATTTGTTCCATAAAACATTCATTTAAAAAATGTACCGTGACGTCAAAACCGAGGTACGTACTGAACCGTCATGTTTGTGTACCGTTACACCCCTAATAAATAAATAAATATATAGAAATAAATAAATGAAGGCTGAAACATCTATTAACAAACGTTTGTGTTTATTTCAGCACATCTGTCCGTGAACACGGCAGCACACAGCCTGCAAAACAATAAAATAAATAGGCTATCAAAGAAATAATAGTTAAATAAGAAAGTAGCCTAAATAAGAAAGTTAAATATTAAACATTTGTTGCCAAAAAATTGTACTTACATGCTGTAAAATCTGCACTGGCCTGATAACAATTAGAACATAAACATAAATGCCTACCTTGGCTTTTCTATGCAGATTTTAAATTCTTTACAGAAAAACGAACACATTGACGATGTCTGGTTTAAGAGAGGAACTCGTTGGTGTTACGATGTTTCCGGCTGCACTGAATAGCTTGCGTGTTCAGACGGCGTGCTTGTTGCAGTAATGGCCCAGAGAGGGTACGGGTCATCGCTGGCAGCATTTGCCTCCTCCGCTAATAGCGACTGGAGATGGCTCTTGAGATTTGAAGTGTTCGCCCATTTAACACTTAAAGCGTCGCAACAGCTAAAGTCTGTCTACACTGAATGCGACAAAGAGGAAATAATTTGAACACTTGTGTCAGGACGTCACAAATAGAACGAGGCATCAGTTTAATGTCGGGGATTTGTCATGCCAAGTCCCTTCAAGTATTCAGTAGTCTTTGGCTGCATCCAGTGTAGACCGCATCACTGATTCTAATGGGTTCTATTGTATTTTACCACTGCGGAGGCGCGGTTGTCATGGTGACCGTCACAGCCCTACGAGTCGGCGAGCGTCTTTATGTCTGGTTTGGCTCAGGTGTCTCTGCTGTGTTTGTGCAGGTCATCATTCTCATAGGAAACAAAGCGGATCTGGAAGCGCAGCGAGACGTGACGTATGAAGAGGCTAAGCAGTTCGCCGAAGAGAACGGTGAGCGAAGCGTCTGTCTGTCACATGACGGGTCACATGACGCGGTTCCGATCTCACGTGTGTTTGTGTTCACAGGTCTGCTGTTCCTGGAGGCCAGCGCTAAAACGTGAGTGATTCCAGCCGCACGTATGAATCATCAGAGAACCTGTTCAGTCGTCTGTACGCGTGTATTTATGAAGAAAACCCCGACATGAAAGCAGCACTTACCTGAATCAGGAGTGGGCGATACCACCAAAACCATTTTAAATCACGATAATAATATATATATTATGATATGTGACCCTGGACCACAAAACCAGTCAGAAGGGTACATTGAGATTAACACATAACAAGCTTTCCATTGATGTATGGTTTGTTAGGATCGGACAATATTTGACTGAGATGCAACTATTTGAAAATCTGGAATCTGAGGGAGCAAAAAAATCTAAATATTGAGAAAATCACCTTTAAAGTTGTTCAAATGAAGTTCTTAGCAATGCATATTACTAATCAAAAATGAAGTTTTGATATATTTACGGTAGGAAATTTACAAAATATCTTCATGGAACATGATCTTTACTTAATATCCTAATGATTTTTGGCATAAAAGAGAAATGTATAATTTTGAGCCATACAATGTATTGTTGGCTATTGCTACAAATATAGCTGTGCTGCTTATGACTGCTTCTGTGCTGCAGGGTCACATAGTTATTTTTACTTTTAATAAGGTTTTTATGATATATTTTTTGATACCATAGAATTTTCAGAATACTTGTCACCGCTGTCAATATCACAGAAAAGCTAATATAAGCCTAAAATAAAAGAAAAAGAGAAAAACTCAAGCTCACTGAAGATAAGTAACTTACTACAAGGAACAGGACAAAAAAAAAAAAAAAACTACAATAAATAAATGCTATACTGTATAAGTGATTTAGTCGAGAGTAGTTGTTTGATGAACCTGACAGGAGGAATAATAGACAGCTTCCCCTTTAAGACGAACATCTGGATCCAATACTGTTACACGTGCGTTTTCTTCCTCAGCCGTTTACTTCAGACCAAAACGACTGTGTTTACGAGAATGCTTGCAAAGACACATAAGTATGTGTTTTTAACTGTTCAAGGCCAGTAAAGCATCAGAAATACTGATCTATGAGCAGTGGATTCATGTGCACAGCATTTAAACAGCTTAAAATCACTTGTTTTTAAACCGCAGTGCTTTAAAATATGTGCAAACAATATATTTTCGTGACCACGGCACTTGATGTGATTGCATAACCGCGATAAAGACGATAGTCCAAAATCTCTAGCGGTTAATCGTGTCTGCTGGTGTATCGCCCACCCCTAACCTGAACGTGGAAGAGCAGATAAAATGCTTTTAAAAACATCACAGAGACAAAAGCCAACATTGTGATAAACTCTCAGAGAATAACATTTCTGACACTAATTCCTCCTACAAACTCCTCCATACGCCATCCATCCAGAACAGTAGCCAGAACTCTCACAACCAGCTTTAACACAATGCTAGGATGTTAATGGCATGAATATAACATTTTAGCACGTCATTCACATATTCCTAGCATCTTTTAGCACGTTTTTAGCATGCTTTCTAGTTCAATAGGTTTGATTTTTTTTTTTTTTTTTTTTTAAATCATACAAATTCATATGAAATTGCCACCTTTTAAAATAGTCAAACCAAAAATTATATAATTTTTTATTTTTATTTTACTAGTGGGTGCAGGACACTATAGTTCATTTATGTAAGTGAGGATAGCAAAATAAAGTAAACCGTGGCATATTATACCCAAAAATTTCTTCATACAGTGTCTTGATTTTTTAATCTCACGTGAGCGTATAGATGCTGACCGTGTGTTTGTGCTCACAGAGGAGAGAATGTGGAAGACGCGTTCCTGGAAGCAGCTAAGAAGATCTATCAGAACATCCAAGACGGCAGTCTGGATCTGAACGCGGCCGAGTCAGGCGTGCAGCACAAACCGTCGGCGCCGCAGGGCGGGCGGCTCACCAGCGAACCACAGCCGCAGAGGGAAGGGTGTGGCTGTTAATGACCTTCATCCTCCACCCTCCTCCTCCTCCATCACACACTCGGCCGTCCCAGAGAGGGGAGGATCACGGCTACATGCGCTTATTCCCTCCTCCCTTCTCTCTCTTCATCTGTCCGTCCTCACTCTCTCTGGTCGGTGTGTTCTTACATTCCCATCATCCTCTGACCGCATTAACCGCTGCTCATCACGTCACACTTCTGTTCAGCCTCTTTTTATTGATGCGTTTTATAGCTCAACAATGTGATGTCACAGAAACGAGACCCAGCTTGCATTAGGATCGTATTGAGAACATCAAATGCGTTTCTGCTGCCATTTTTCCACCCGTATGAGAGCCGAAGTGGTTTGTGACGTGTTCAAGGCTGTCAAAGTGCGCAGGAGAACCGTTCTGTTGGGGTCAGACGCCCGTCTAATGCTCCTGCTGCTAAAGAGCACAGGTCGAGGGTGCAGAATAATGCATTGCATTTTTAAATGCACCTGTGTTCAGAATAATGCATTGCATTTTTAAATGCACCTGTGTTCAGAATAATGCATTGCATTTTTAAATGCACCTGTGCTCAGAATAATGCATTGCATCTGTAAACGTGCAGTGGTTGCACTGATCCCAGATTTAAAACCGAAAGAAAGTCTCCTGTTGCGAACTCACAATCACGTGCATGTCGACATGCGAGCGCATGCATGAGTGCGAGTCAGTTTGGGTCGGACAGCTTTATCAATCAAAGACACTTTATGGAAAGACTGATTCTTCCATCGCTCCTCTTCTGTCCCTTCATCATATCAATATACATTCATCTGTCCTCACCACCATTATTTCATGTTGCCTTATTGTTATTCATTCATCTTAATATTATTACTATCACCGTTTAATCTCGACTAGCTCAACATACAGTTTGGACTCGAGTTAAACAAACGGTTTTACAACACTGCTACTGTTTTTGTATAGAAACGGCTCCAGTTGTGTAGGCTGTACAGTCAACATCAGTGCATCAGCTTGTATATTAACAGCACCACGCACAGCTTCTTCTGAAGCAGCATCTGTGTCTTAACTCAGTGTATGTACCATATGAAATCGGATCTGCTGTACATAAGGCTGTATCTGTTGGTGATGAAACACAGCACTGACGCCTCACTCAAACTCACACGTCCGGCTGAAGAGACGCGAGGCAAATTCTCCTACAGAAAGTCTTACAGATGGAGATCAGATCTTGACAGATCTAGTCCTTTTGAACTGTGTGAATGACCTCTTCTCGCTGTTCACATGAGTAAAAACAGTACATATGTATAAACTTTGAAGGAGCTGTGCTAACGTTTGAAAAATCTGTTTATGTGTGTATGTGATTTTAAAATGTTGACATTTTGATTTTAATGATGACAATAAAAAATGCTCTAGACAGAAAACCGTTTCTGCTTCATTCTGAATAAACATTTCAAATGAAAATGAACACCTGCGTATCATGTGAAAGCAGACAAATCGAGCACGTGACAGAAACACAAACCCTTGACGTTGTTCAAGTAGCAAAATTGCTTTGTATTTTATGCAACAAAAATTGCACCAAGGTTACAGGAAGAATCGACTGAAAATAGGTGACGTGTATTTACAAAGACGAGCAATTAGTGTGAGGCTTGAATACACATTTAAAACTAGTGGCATGATTTTAAGAGGGAAAAAAAACAAAACATGGAAAGTCAACACTGGTAGTACCATGTTGAATTAAAGGCAGCTTGTGGTTGGCCTCCTCCTCAGGCGTCGCAGTCAGATGGCAAAGTGTCGGAAAAGACAAACTAATACTGAAAACAACTGCATTATTTCAATTACACAAGCAAAACAGACAGGGAAGTTTTAGCAAGATAGTCATGGACTCAAGGAGAACCGTGTGGCTTGTGGTCATTGGATAAAGCTGCTCCATTCACATCCGTGATCTTCAGTGGTGTGTGGAAAACCCTTGAAATGACAACTTAAGTGGTAACTGAAGATCTTTCAGAGGACATTACAAAAACAACTATACATATACTGCTTCTTAAGGGCAGATTCTCACTCCCAAGTCTTTCTCCTTGAGACAGTAGTGTTTCTTTCGCTGATCCGTGATTCATGTTCAGCGAGTCTCATTAAGGCAACTGTAGTTTCAAAAAAGCGTTTATGTAGTGATTGTGCTGAAGGAACACTTGTTCATAACCCTTAACGGGCCTGGAAAAGATGGGAAAACCAACTTTACGACCGCATCGGTTCAATGTCAATCATGGCACAGTGTCGCAATCATACAATACACGATCAGTCGATTACAAAATTAAGTTCCTCATATCACAGGGACCGTTCACATCTCGCAACAAAGCGCTTTCTTGACCAACCACACGAAGAAAACGAAGATAAAGTCTTTATCAATACTATGATCGTGAATGTAATTCAAAAATACATTTTGATCCCGTAAAAATGTTTGGAAGTGTGAGGCACATGAGGTGTTTTTCTGTCAGTCATGAAATAATGCTGCTTTTAACAAATACTTGCAGAGAAGCACTGCAAAACTACTTCCTTCCTTAGTATTTTTGTCTTGCTTTCTAGTATAAATATATAAAAATACTTGAATCAGGATGCATTTACTTGACAAGTAAAATAAGATATTTTGTCTTGTTTTATGAAATCTGCCAATGGTGTAAGAAAATTAATCTTAATTCAAAGGCTAAACAAGATTTTTTTTTTTTTTACCCAATTGGCAGATATTTTTACTTGTTTTAAGCAAAATTTTAAAACAAAATGTAGATATTTTCCAAGTCATTTTACTTGTCAAGTAAGCATCTTAATTCCAGACATTTATACTAGAAAACAAGACAAAAGTATTAAGGAAGAAAATCATTTTTTGCAGTGAGGAAAGTCAAGGAATTACAGAGAAAGACTCAATCAAGTCACTACGACTTGGACCTGGGCTACCTTAAGATCACCAAACGGACTCTGGAGGAACGGTTCCCCTGCATTCATGCACAGTAATAAGACACTGAACCGTTCGGAAATGTTCCTCTATTTGGCATGAGAAAAGCTGAGGTGGGTTCGATGGAAAACCCAGACACGCAAATGATATCGGTCCGAGCTCTTCTCCGCTACCTCTGAACAATGTCACTGATCTCCTTGACGGAGGAAAGCAGCTTTGAAAAGTCTTGAGGCGTGTTGGCTCCCCCGGTGGCGGCGGGGCAGATCTGCAGCTCGCGCAGGCTGCTCTCCAACTTATTGATGGCTTCGCGGAACGCAAACTTGTTGCGCATCTGCTGGATGGACTCGACGTAGCTCGCGCAATACTTGGACAGATTCTTGCCGGCTTCCAGCACCGCGCTGTGGCTGCCGGTCTGCTCCGAAATGCGGCCGATGGCGGCTCGCAGGAGCTCGGTGCTCTCCAAGACCATCTCGCGCGTGATGCAGGAGTTGGAGAGACGCTCTGACGGCTGGCGCGTCTTCCTTAGCGAGCGGCGAGTCGTCATGAGGGGAATGAAGTTGGATCCCGGATCACCGACGGCCGATCCCGTTCCCATCCCTGGCAGCTGACTGCTCGTGGATATAGAAGACGTCTTTGGGGGCTGCACTTTTGAGGTGTTTTTTGGCGCTTTCTTAGCACTTTCTTGGGAAAGGCTCACGCCTTTGCCTTGTTCTGCGGAGCTGGGACTTGGAGGGTTTTGTTCAGACGAGCCTTTGACTTTGGTATCCGAAGAAACGTCAAAAGTGGGACTCCTAGAAGTCTTTCCAGATTTGCCGCTCGAGACCGGAGGTGGAGGAGGTGCTGGTTTGGGTTTGGCAAACTTCCCCTTCTCTCTGTCTCTAAGTCCAGGGACTTCAGAAGAGTTCTTGAGCCTACGAGGTCTGCATTCGTCTCCTAGAGGTGGAAGCACATTGGGTTTGAACAGCTCCGCTTGCAAGGCACTCGTTTTGGAGCTTTCCGTCCGACGGCTAAGCTTCGGTGTCAGAGTCAAAGGACTTGATCCAGGACTAGATTCCGAGTCCTTAAACACTTCGTCTGGTGCATCCGAGTCGGTTTTCTTGGGAAGGCGTGGTGGCGGAGTAAGGGTGCCACCGCGGGGCACACAATCAGCTTTCTTGCGAGGCAGAGCTGGCTTTCCTCCGAAGGTTCCCGAGTCGAAGTGAGACGACTGGATATCACGGGGCAAAGTGACCGACTTCCACTCGGTGCGCTCGGAGCCTGGGGGCATGCTAGAGGCGGAGGAAGACCTTAAGAAGCGCTTGGAGTTTGACATGGGGTCTTCTTCTGCGGGTTGAGTCGTGGCAAGCTTCGCTCCGCTGCCCTTTTTCCGTGAATGAGATGAAAAGAGCTGACCGGGATACGCCGGAGCTCCATTGGTGACTCCGACCATCGTTGTATTGTTGGAGCCGACCAATTTGGAAGGGTCGATGCTGTCATTATTGAAATCATCTCTGCAGTCGGAAGTCAGTCCTCTACGATCCAGGTGCCCATCCATCTTCCCGAAGGAGCTGCTTCGTTTAGGGGGAGCCGGAGCCGTTCTCTTCTTTTTCTTGATTAAACTGAACGGATTCATTCTGAACTTATCTTTATCTTTGGCTAGGAGGCGATCGTCTTCGTTTAAGTTGCTATCAAGGACAGGCCTCGGGAGCATCGGGGGCCCGGTGACCTCTGCCTCTGCTGCGTCTGGAAAAGGGTACAGCTTCATCAGTCTGATGAAGAAACTCAGAATTCACTGTGAATGTTGGGAGAGCGCAGATTACCCAGACTGTCGCCATCCCTGCTGTCCGTATGTCTTCGCAGTGTCCTCGTCTTAGTGGGAAGTTCTGGAGCTTGCTGTATCGGACCCAGTGTCAACTTCTTGCCCTTTTTGCCCAACTCTTTTTCCACCTCTGTAACCCACGAAGAGTGAAGATGAGTTACAAGAAAGTACACAATTTCTCTAAATCTCCAGAGACAAAATCTTACCGTCAGAGATACTGGACTCTTGAAACATCGTCTCAAACGCCTGGTGGGTTTCAGCAAAAGAAGGCCGCTCTGCAGGGTTCCACCTCCAACCTTAAGACAGAAACACGAAGGTCAGTCCAAAGGGCCTGTATTAATACAGCTTAAAGGGGACCTATTATGCCAGGGGTCTCCAAACTTGGTCCTGGAGGGCCGGTGTCCTGCAGAGTTTAGCTCCAACTTAACTCAACACATCTGCCTGGAAGTTTCAAGTACACCTAGTAAGACCTTCATTAGCTGGTTCAAGTGTGTTTAATTGGGGTTGGAGCTAAACTCTGCAGGACACCGGCCCTCCGGGACCAAGTCTGCTGACCCCTGTATTATGCAAAAATCACTAATTTTTTTAAAAATCCCAATAAATCATAAACCGTCTCTCTCTGAATACACGATTCCAGATTTAGGGAGAAATCCCACACATGTGTGACGCTGTCTGCCCTATTAGCACAGACACAGCCCTGAGTGAGAAAAAGCAGTCTGCCATTACTGTTTTCCTGCTGTAGCTGCTGGAGATACACCAGAAGTCCTATACGTTTGTGCCAATCATTTTACGCCGGAATGCCTCACAAAGGAGGGTTAGTTCAGCGCTGGATTTTGCAAAAGTTGATTCTGAAAGAGGGATCAATACCAACGCTTCGAGCACGACCGTCATATTTTGTTTTCCAAACTGCCTTTCTGAAAAAGTGAGGATTATTTCCGTCCTGTGTGTCGATTTTTTCCCCCCTGTTGCTCTGTGACGAAACGGCCGTCCAATCAGATTTGAGCTTAGATCACATGACCAGAGCAGCTCGATGAAGTGGGTTTTAAGCAAATTCTTTAATAATTACATACATTTTCAAATGTGGCTTGATGCTAATTGTACTTCTACAATCTTTCATTTGAAAGCCATGTTTCTAGCATCTGTAAAACTGCGTTTTTTCATATCAAAAACATCTAAATTGGGATCTATGCTCTCAACGTCAAATGCAGAAATGTTAATTCATGCGTTTATGACCTCAAGGTTAGACTATTGTAATGCTTTATTGGGTGGTTGTTCTGCACGCTTGATCAACAAACTACAGTTGGTCCAAAATGCAGCAGCTAGAGTCCTTACTAGAACCAGGAAATATGACCACATTAGCCCGGTTCTGTCAACACTGCACTGGCTCCCTATCAAGCATCGGATAGATTTTAAAATCTTGTTAATTACTTATAAAGCCCTGAATGGTTTAGCTCCTCAGTACTTGAGCGAGCTCTTATCGCATTATAGTCCTCCACGTCCACTGCGTTCTCAAAACTCTGGCCGTTTGATAATACCTAGAATATCAAAATCGACTGCGGGCGGCAGATCCTATTCCTATTTAGTGCCCAAACTCTGGAACAGTCTACCTAACACTGTTCGGGAGGCAGACACACTCTGTCAGTTTAAATCTAGATTAAAGACCCATCTCTTTAGCCTGGCTTACACATAACACATTAATACGCTTCTATTATTCAAATCCGTTAAAGGATTGTTAGGCTGCATTAATTAGATCAACCGGAACCGGGAACACTCCCCATAACACACGATGTACTCGTTACATCGTAAGTAGAATGGCATCTGCGCTAATATTTGTCTGTTTCTTTCCTATTCTGTTTCTCAGTCCGTATCCGGTCAGATGGTGGATCAGCACCAAGAGATGATGTCTACAGCCCTGATCGTCAGCGGAGACCAGGACACTCAGATGAGCCCCAGAGATATATCCCCAGTGATGACCTCGATTGAATACAATAAAACTATAAATATAATAAAATGCCTAACTACATAATACTAGTATTGTTAGAAATTGCAACAAAATGAAAATAGAAATATAAACTTTTGAACTGCAGGTTTGGTCTGGTCAGAGGAGAACTGACCCCGACTGAGTCTGGTTTCTCCCAAGGTGTTTTTCTCCATTCTGTCTCGGAGGGAGTTTTGGTTCCTTGCCGATGTCGCCTCTGGCTTGCTCAGTTGGGGACACTTCATTTCTAGCGATTATCGTCGATTTGATTGCACAGATACTATTAAAACTAAACTGAGCTAGACAATGACATCTCTGAATTCAATAATGAAATGCCTTTAACTGAAAATTGAGTGTTTAATCTTATCATTATACATTATTGACACTCTATCCTCTAATCTGATACTGTTAAGTGCTTTGACACAATCTGTATTGTAAAAGCGCTGTATAAATAAAGGTGACTTGACTTGACTTCTATTTATATTTTAAGATGTTTTCTTGTAAGCATTATAGCTAGTTTGTGTTTCTGGCGTAAAACCAAACTTACTTGAGCTTTATTAATTAAAGGTTGCATATTGAGCAGTGGACGATGTTAAATCCATATATGAGATGCATATCTGAGGAAAAATGCATTGTTAGTCGGCGCCACCTAGCGTGCAGGCGTGAATTAGCAGAAGGCGATCAATCGTTTCGCGTTCGGTGTGAAAGCACTGTTTGTCGGCGATTCGCCTCGCTTTTTTGCTCAATGTGAAACGGCCTTACATGTGTAATGTCGCTAAAGTTACCATCGTCTCAGTCTGTTTTCACTGGTGCTGCCAGAATGATCGTAAATAGGAACGTGGTAGTTAAAAATTGCATATGAAGGCAATGTGAAGTCGACCGCTTTAATTTGTCGAGCTCATAATCACAAGTGGGACTGAGAGCTTCTGACATTTTCAGTGCGTGAGATTGTCCTGTTTTGTTTTTGCCAGCTCTTGAAGCTCCGCCCTCTTCTGAAAAGGAGCACCAGCTCATTTGCATTTAAAGGGACAAACACAAAAACGGCGCTTTGGCTCGTATCCTTAAAAGTGGCAATTTTAACAAGCTAGAAAAATGATCTGTGAGGTATTTTGAGCTAAAACTTCACATACATAGTCTGGGGACATCAGAGACTTATTTTACATCTTGTTAAAAAGGGCATAATAGGTCACTCTTAATTGTAATCATCTTGTTCTAACACTTGAGCTTGTCTACCTTTTTGGTCCTGATTAGAAGAGCTACTTACAGGCCCTCATGAGCTCATAGACTTTCTCTGGGCATCCCTCGGGTCTGTCCATGCGGTAATCTTTCTCTAGTAGCTCGTACACTTGGGACAAGTCGATTCCAGGATACGGAGACATCCCGTAGGTGGCGATTTCCCAAAGCAGGACGCCAAACGCTAAAGAGTTCAAGCAAAAATGTCAGTTTTTTTACATAAGATAACGTTTCTCGATCTGGGAAGTGAATTCAGTGTCAACAGCATTGACTTCTGCTTACCCCACACGTCTGACTTGATGGAGAATTTGTTATAGGCCAGACTCTCCGGGGCAGTCCATTTAATGGGAAACTTGGCTCCTACATGGGCTATGTAGGTTTCTTCCGTCATCAGGCGACTCAGTCCAAAATCTGCCACTTTCACCAAGTGGTTTTCGCCAACTAAGCAGTTACGGGCAGCCAGATCCCTGAAACAAGAGCCACATCCTAACTGGAAACGTGTCACTTCCTACTATTACTAATACTATGTTGTCCCTTTGTTCTAGGGCTGGGAGATATGGCAAAAAATGTAAATCTCGATTTTTCAGAACGTTTTTTCCCCCAATTTTTAACTAGTCAACTTGAAAATGTAGCTGCAGCATGATTCAAGAAACTTTTTCTTTATTCAGGAGTTTCTAAGAACTAAACTTGTGGCAAAACATTAAATTTGAATTAATCAAGCTACTGTAAACAATAGTGTGAGGAAGCAACACAATGACTATTTAATAACAATCGACTGGATTTATTACAAACGCAGTACCTACAAGCGTGTTCTGGCTCACCTGTGGATGAAGTTCTTCTTCTCCAGATATTCCATGGCGGAGGAGATCTGCGTGGCCATGTAGAGCAGCACCACAGCATTGACCTCCTCATGATTACAATCACGCAGGTAATCCAGCAGGTTTCCATGGGTCATGAACTCGGTGATGATGTAAAACGGAGGTTCCCGTGTGCAGACACCTGACATCAGAGAAAAACATAGGCTCTTCGGGATCATCACATGTCTCTTTGTGAAGGAAACTTCATTTAGAAACACATTTCTCCAGAACATCATTGATGGATTCGTGTTTGATATACTGTTCTGCCCAAAAACTCACAAACATAGACTTTTTGCATGAAGTCTTCCACTTACTGGTTGAAGAAAAGGTGGATTGATTACAAAAGTGCTGCTTTGACGACTAAGAACTAAGAAATAATATGTGACCCCGAACCACAAACCCAGTCATAAAGGTCAATTTTGCGAATACATCATCTGAAAACTGAATAAATAATCTTTTCATTGATGTATGGTTTGTTAGGATCGGACAATATTTGGCTGAGATACAACTATTTGAAAATCTGGAATCTGAGGGTGCAAAAAAATCTAAATATTGAGAAAATCACCTTTAAAGTTGTTCAAATGAAGTTCTTAGCAATGCATATTACTAATCAAAAATTAAGTTTTGATATATTTACGGTAGGAAATTTACAAAATATCTTCATGGAACATGATCTTTACTTAATATCCTAATGATTTTTGGTATAAAAGAGAAATGTATAATTTTGACCCATACAATGTATTGTTGGCTATTGCTACAAATATACCTGCGACTGCTTATGACTGCTTCTGTGCTGCAGGGTCACTTATTCAAATCAAGGCTGTTTCTTGTGACTTTCCTCTCTTTAAAATTAGATATTGCAAACAATGATGAAACGATGATGATTCTTATTTCATATTAACGCCATCTCTAAATTGGACTAATTTATGAAACAAGTGTGATGTTTAATAAAAGGAGTTTAAGACTTCATATCTTCATCTAGTGTGTGTGTTTTAATTTAAAGTAAATGTAGTCGAAGACAAAGTCAAAGTTGACTCAAAAAAGTCGCAATCAATAAACCCTGATGAACTGACTCAAGCTTTTTTGTGAAAATAGCTTTTAATTCCAAATTACAGTAAAAAAAAAAATCTTTTGTCCACTAATGTAGCACATTACATTTACACAGTAATTTGATGTTTGAGTAATTTGAGAATGTTTGCGCTTTACATTTGCACATCATGCTTCTGAGAAGTTGTTGATCTAGATAAATTATGTTAAGATAAAAATGTTCATCTAGATAGGCCCATACACACACACACACACACACACGTTTATATACGTATAAACGCAGGGCCAAGCCCCAAATGTGAGTAAAAATCAGCACTGCTGAGTAACTGAAACTAATACTCTATAGGCCGATAACTTATTTTTTATTAATTCTAACAATGCTTAAGAATGTGATACGGTTTAACGCGATTATCAAATCACAAAGACTGAGCAGTAATTACATAAATACTAGTGCTGGGCAATAATTAAATTAATCGCATCCAAAATAACGTTTTTGTTTATATGTGTATGTTTACTGTGTATATTGTTTATGTATACATAAAGACACACATACAGTATATATTTTGAAAGTATTTATATGTATATAAATTTATTAAACAATATTTTTCTTAAATATATACATGCATGTGTGTATT
This sequence comes from Onychostoma macrolepis, assembly GCF_012432095.1. NCBI lineage: Eukaryota > Metazoa > Chordata > Actinopteri > Cypriniformes > Cyprinidae > Onychostoma > Onychostoma macrolepis. The sequence continues at coordinate 626,539 of NC_081159.1, forward strand.
TATATATACATAATAAATATACACAGTACACACACATATATTATGTAAACAAAACGTTTATTTTGGATGCGATTAATCATTGCCCAGCACTAATAAATACATTACATTTATTTATTATTATGAAGTACTTCACAGTTCACTAGCAATACAGTGACATTTGTTTATTGATTTACTATTTATAATTTGATAATCAATAAAAATTTGATGCGTTTCCACAGTTTGTTAGCTTTAGTCCCTGTACAAATGGACTCACCTAACAGCTGCACAAGGTTCGGGTGTTTGATTTCTTTCATGACCGCAGCTTCTTTTAAAAACTCTTCCACTTCCATTGTGTCCTCCTGCACAAGACGAAAAAAACTATTCTCAACCAGCATTCATTGTTGCATAAGGATTTTCATGCTCTAATGCAATAAAGGGTCATAGACAGCAGATAAAAACAATGCTAAATGTGGATTATTTGACAGTATTTTCATTATATTGATCGGTCATGTGGCCAGAAGTAAACATGGACGTAGCCTCATCCTCAGAAACCATGAGGAAAACTACACAAGCTCAAAGCAAACACCACAAAAACGATTGTGCGCGCAAAAAATATTTTCTTAGTATTGTTGTTTTGTTTTCTAGTCTAAATGTCTAAAAATTCTTGAATCAAGGTGCATTTACTTTACAAGTAAAATGACTTAAGATATTATGTCTTGTTTTCTGACAAAATTATCAAAATTGTTAGTTTTTGCTTAAAACAAGCAAAAATATCTATCAAATTTAGCCTTTGAATTAAGATATTTTTGCTCATTTTAAGCAAAAACTAACAACATTTTTATCATTTTTATTTTTTTAGAAAACAAGACTTAATGTCATGTCATTTTATTTGTCATGTCAATACATCTTGAATGCATTAGATATTATTAGGGGTGACTCGATACCACTTTTTCAGAACGGATCCCGATCCGATACCAAAAATTCTGAGTATCTGCCGATATCAATCCGATACATGGGCAGTTTTTTTCAAATCAGTGTTGAATTTTTATACCTCAATGTGTGTTGACCTGATCATGACTTTGTTACACACAATCTACTAAATATAGACAACTTTACATTTACAATATGCATTTAGCAGACGCTTTTATCCAAAGCGACTTACATTGCATTCAAGTTACAGTTTTTACATTTTATCAGCTCTTGCATTCCCTGGGAATCGAACCCATGATCTTGGCGTTGCTAGCGCCATGCTCTACTATTTGAGCTACAGGAAAGCCTTTATTGTAAAGAAAAACAACAAATGAATGCATATATAATTATAATCTATGTCAAAAATACTATTATAAACTAGGTTAGTGGATAATTCAGTAGAAAAAGTTACTCTAGAAAAATCATGAGTGCACAATTATATAAAATCTAAAATTAGTGGGGAAAAAATATTTAGTGGGGAACAAATAAAAGTGAATAAGTGTAGGACTAAATCTAAAATGATATACATTGCTCTTTGTATTGTTGTAATACATTCATGAAAAACAAGTAATATATTTATATATACACTATATATACACTGTAAAATTAAAAGACATTTCTTTTAAATGTATAGCACAGTAATGAGGCAGAAACATATGATAGATAAGATGAACAAGAAAGGCTATTAATAATCTTTCATTATGTAAAAGTATTACGATACGAAAGGCTCCGAATACAGAGCGGCGCAAAGCGCTTATGAGCATCCCGAGTGCAGAATGATGCGCTTGAAGCAACACGGAGTCACAGCGCTCCGCAAGTCCGCATAGAAATGTTCAAAGCACAAAGTGAAGAGATATTATGCGTAGCATGTTAAATCTGTGCGATAGTTTATTGAGCCTTTTCTTTTAATAGTTTTAAATTTCAGTTACTGTGCTCGTTAAGAACATAGTGCTCTCTAGTCCAGTGTTGTGATCTAACAGACACCAACACGATTTTGAAAACAGCACGAAGATAAAGTCGTTTTATGCAAAACCATTTATCCTTATTTACAGATCAAGTGTAATATTAGGAACATTTAATAATCTTGCAGAGAGTTTTATCGTCTTAAAACGCTGAATGGAGGATGACCTCACATTAAACTATGTAACAGCTTCAGAACACTTGAAATATAGTGCATGAAAACTTTATGGTGTTTTATAATGTTTTTGTGGCTTTTGTGGGGCTTGACAATAACACAGAATAGTATACGCACAATATCGGATTTGGATCGGTCTCTTCTGACCGATAATCCGATCCGGCAGAAAATGCCAATATCGGAGCGATACCGATACTGAATATCGGATCGGAGAACCCCTAGATATTAAGTCTTGTTTTCTGAAAAAAAAATCAAATTTTTTTTTAGTTTTTCATTAAAACAAGCAAAAATATCTGCCAATGGGGCAAGAAAAATATTCTTGTTTAGCCTTTGAATTAAGATAATTTTTCTTACCCCATTGGCAGATATTTTTGCTTGTTTTTGATTTTGATATTTTTTTTTTTTAGAAAACAAGACTTAATACGTTAAGACATTTTACTTGTCACGTCAATGCATCTTGATTCAAAAGATATTTACACTAGAAAAGACAAAAACACTAAGCAAGAAAATCATTTTCTGCAGTGTGATGCGTTCTGGATGTCTCTGTGTCTTTGACCTTTAGTGTTTTGACAGCCACGGTCAGGTTGTATTTCTTCCAGACGCCCTCGTACACCTCTCCATACTGCCCTCCGCCCAGCTTGTGTTTCATGGTGATGTCTGTGCGCTCCATCTCCCATTTGTCGTAGTTGGGCGAGACGCCGTAGATGGTGGGCTTGTTGCGTTTGGGCGCTGGGTAATGCAGCGTCGTGATCAGACCGTCGGACACGGTGGAGTGATGGTGAACCAGCTCCGCCAGTGTGTTAAAGCGGCTCTCTGACGACACATACAGCTGCAGAAGAACAGACACCAGAGCGTGAGCTAGATAACCGGTGCAGAAACACAGCAGAAGTGACAATACACAACGATTGGCCGCTGAACCCAGGACACACTGCATTAAAGTCACCATGAAAACAAAATACTATTCTTATCTCTAAGGAATATGCAAGGTTTATTATAAATGTTTTATTAGTGTATATTTTTTTAAATTCATGTTTTCTCATATAACCAATGTTTTAACACGATTAATTGCTTGATTGTGCAACGACAACTAAATAAACCACTGGACTGCAACAGTAAAAACATGCACGTTAATATGTTCCTTTCACTCTTAGAGTTCATGTTTTGGATTTTTAAAATGATTTGAGTCAATCTCACGCGAGTATGAATAGTTGTTACATAGCTTGTGTAATGATCTTAATGTGCATTTAGAAGCCACTTCAGAGACTACATTTATCCACAGACTTACTAAAACAAAGCATGTAAACATGTAAATATCAATTATCAGTCAATCTCTAGTCTTGACACGCGTTTTTAAATATCAATCCTTTTAAAGGTAATGTGCTAAAGACATCCATCTGAAACATTACAAGAGTTGAAAACTGCACAGGAACTCAAGTGTTACGTGTCAAAGAATGTAACATTCAAGAGTGATACATTGTTTCCTGTTAAAAAAACCCGTTGTTCATTAATGAGGCTTCTTTAGTGCATTCGAGTGTGTTTAAATGTACCTTTTAAACAATTAATTGGTGTAATAACTGCATTTTGAATACTTTGTTCATCCATACGCTTCAGATGTGGCAGGAGGGTCTTGGATTCATGTCATGTTTATCTGTCAAGTGTCCTGAATGGAATATGATACTGGCTGTGTAATAATTAAAAGCAGCTATCCTTACTAATTGCAAACGTTTAATCAATTATGTACGTTTTGAGACCTCAGAGCAGGTTAAAAGTGAGCCGTTGAGCTGAAATGGCGTCTGGGGCACATTCCTAACGGCTTACACTGGAGATTCCAGCAGGGAAGTGTGAGGCAACCGAGGCATGCGAGGAATGAGCGCAGCGGTCATCAGTGTGCAGCAGGAATGTAGCGTGACACATGGACTCGTTTATCTGCCCACGGACAGCACTCATCATCTCTGCCTTCACTACTGAGAGCACTTCAGCATGCTCTTGGAATACACTCCATCAGGGATGCACCGAATGTTCGGCTGAAAATAGCAAAAAAAAAGAAGCTCTTTTTGGCTGAATAAGCGAAAAACACAGAATAATATGTATTAGGGTGTCAAAATGGCTGAAAAACTAAATTCTATATTTTGTACTTAAATATTATCAATATTCGAATTTAAAAGGCATAATTTCGTTTATGGTGAAAAAAAAGTTTTTGGCTTCTCTCCCGAGGCCACAAGAGGAAAATATTACTAATGCACGTTTCTTCAAAGCAATAAAATAACACGACTATCTATGAAAAAGTGTATAATGTTTAAATTAATGTTTATAAACCATATATAATTAAGTTGCTTAAACAATTAGAAACAAAACAGCATCATGTATGTACAGTATCTCACAGAAGTGAGTACACCCCTCACATTTTTGTAAATATTTTATTATATCTTTTCATGTGACAACACTGAAGAAATGACACTTTGCTTCAATGTAAAGTAGTGAGTGTAAAGATGGTATAACAGTGTAAATTTGCTGTCCCTTCAAAATAACTCAACACACAGCCATTAATGTCTAAACCGCTGGCCACAAAAGTGAGTACACCCCTAAGTGAAAATGTCCAAATTGGGCCCAATTAGCCATTTTCTCTCCCCGGTGTCATGTGACTCGTTAGTGTTACAAGGTCTCAGGTGTGAATGGGGAGCAGGTGTGTTAAATTTGGTGTTGTCGCTCTCACTCTCTCATACTGGTCACTGGAAGTTCAACATGGCATCTCATGGCAAAGAACTCTCTGAGGATCTGAAAAAAAGAATTGTTGCTCTACATAAAGATGGCGTAGGCTAAAGAAGATTGCCAAGACCCTGAAACTGAGCTGCAGCACGGTGGCCAAGACCATACAGCAGTTTAACAGGACAGGTTCTACTCAGAACAGGCCTCGCCATGGTCGACCAAAGAAGTTTTGTGCACGTGCTCAGCGTCATATCCAGAGGTTGTGTTTATGAAATAGACGTATGAGTGCAGCCAGCATTGCTGCAGAGGTTGAAGGGGTGGGGGGTCAGCCTGTCAGTGCTCAGACCATACGCCGCGCACTGCATCAAATTGGTCTGCATGGCTCTCGTCCCAGAAGGAAGCCTCTTCTAAAGATGATGTACAAGAAAGCCCGCAAACAGTTTGCTGAAGACAAGCAGACTAAGGACATGGATTACTGGAACCATGTCCTGTGGTCTGATGAGACCAAGATAACCTTATTTGGTTCAGATGGTGTCAAGCGTGTGTGGCAACAACCAGGTGAGGAGTACAAAAGACAAGTGTGTCTGGGGCTGCATGAGTGCTGCCGGCACTGGGGAGCTACAGTTCATTGAGGGAACCATGAATGCCAACATGTACTGTGACATACTGAAGCAGAGCATGATCCCCTCCCTTCGGAGACTGGGCCGCAGGGCAGTATTCCAACATGATAACGACCCCAAACACACCTCCAAGACGACCACTGCCTTGCTAAAGAAGCTGAGGGTAAAGGTGATGGACTGGCCAAGCATGTCTCCAGACTTAAACCCTATTGAGCATCTGTGGGACATCCTCAAACGGAAGATGGAGGAGCGCAAGGTCTCTAACATCCACCAGCTCCGTGATGTCGTCATGGAGGAGTGGAAGAGGACTCCGGTGGCAACCTGTGAAGCTCTGGTGAACTCCATGCCCAAGAGGGTTAAGGCAGTGCTGGAAAATAATGGTGGCCACACAAAATATTGACACTTTGGGCCCAATTTGGATATTTTCACTTAGGGGTGTACTCACTTTTGTGGCCAGCGGTTTAGACTTTAATGGCTGTGTGTTGAGTTATTTTGAGGGGACAGCAAATTTACACTGTTATACAAGCTGTACACTCACTACTTTACATTGTAGCAAAGTGTCATTTCTTCAGTGTTGTCACATGAAAAGATATAAAATATTTACAAAAATGTGAGGGGTGTACTCACTTCTGTGAGATACTGTATGTATACAGATGAGTCCTTTGCACAATCTGACTCTGCTTTTGCCTTGATTTAAACTGCTGATTTTGTCTGGCCAGAGGAGAATGACACTATTTCGACAAACTATTTCCCTGTCTAAATACTGTAAATCTGATATAAAGCCACCCAGCTTTATATCAAACTGATGTAAAGCTGCTTTGACACAATTTGCATTGTTAAAAGCGCTATACAAATAATAGTGACTTGACTTTAATACAAAGGAACGAAAACCAATCACAAAGAGTACTTTTTCATTTAAAAACATGAGACGCAGTGGGATGGGGAAAAACCGCCATAAAGTCTCAAGACATGTTTTTTAAAAGTTGAACTTGCATTAATTTAACATGCTTTCTAAACATGCGGCTCTCTTGTGTGAGACGCGAGTGTAACGCTGATAGATGTTTCTATAGAAAATGTGATAAATATGCATTCTGTGTGATCAGCTTGGTTTCAGTTTTGATGTAAACAACATCTTCTCCGCATTGATGTTCTGTTTTTTTTGCAATATTTTGAATGAACAGCGCAGCAGCGCCGCATCTAGTGGCTTCAGCTGGATAAGCTCAGAAAAACATTAAAATGCAACGACACCTACATCGTCATCACATCTCGTGCTCCACTGATAAAGCTGCCTGATGCACGCCTAACATTCAAATGCAACGTTTTTGCATTCGAATGCAGATTTATATTTTAAATTCGACGAATGTCCAAAATTCAATTTATTTATTTTTTTGACAGCCCTAATATGTACCGAACAACAGTAATGCAGCAAACATGTCGGCAGCGTGGAAGCATTTGTCCGAGAAAGACGCAAAAATCATTAGAAGCACCGACGGCGAGAGACTGTTCAGTGCTGCATCTCATGTCTCCGATGAGAAGTGGAAGAGGTGGTTGTTGCTGGTTACTGTATGATGATCGAAATCTGCTCGTTAGCCAGGGTTCATAGTCCAAAGTGCGAGGAAACCTGCACTCGTCAGTTGCTCAGTAACATTTTTATGCATTTTAAAATAAAATAAGAAAAGTAAGACAACAATAATGATAATAGTTACAACAGCTCTATTAATACATTTATTATAACATGCACAGTGTTCAAACTGGGATCTGTAATATTTTCTAATTTTTTCTTCTTTATGCAATGGGGAATGCGAAAAACTGTGTTCGGTATTCAGCCTTCGGCCCAGTGTTTCATTTTGTTCGGCTTCGGCCAAGAATTTTCATTTTGGTGCATCCCTACAATCCATTTAACTTTAGAAAATCAAAATAATAAATCAATAGAAGGTTAACTGACACTGCTACTCAACTAAACTAAACCCACTACATAAAGCTGAATAATGACTCTATTGTCTTCTATAGAGCTGCTTATAGATTAAATTTGTTTCATAGTTGAATTCTGCAGCATTAACACTTTTATTTTCCTGATTATTACTGTGAAGCTGCTTTGAAACAATGCATGCAAATAATAATTGTTAATGCATTGGTTTGCCAAAAAAAAATGAAAATTCACAATTTCAAGAAATTGCTAGCAACTATCATTTAATTTCTATTGCAATATTAAGGGAGCTATGATGCTTCTCACCAGCCAATGAGATGCGTGTCAACAGTGAGGAAATCAAGACTAGTCAGCAGCCAATTAATGAGCTAGTCTAAATATCGTTAGTGAGTTCACTAGCTAATTAATTTCACGTGTCCTGTGAGGGTGGGTAAGGGAATTAATCATGACTGACCATATGAAAACTGCATTTCTGTGCTGTCACAGAACTCCACTGTGAGTAAATAGTCATCTGAATGCATGAGTGATATCACTGCATGCAAATTTATTTATACATGAGAAAAAATTACTGTCTGAATAGGGCTTGAGCTTTTAAAAAAATAGATATTTAGGGCCCTATGAAATCCGTTTTTCCCAAATTCTGTTTTTTCTATTTTAATTTTTCCAGATTCTGTTTTTTTCCGTTTAAATTTTTCTAGACTGTTTAATGGTTAAATAAAAAAAATAAAAAATTATATATATATATATATATATATATATATATATATATATATATATATATATATATATATATATATTCAAAAAGCAAGTCTAATTAATTGAAATCATGAAACTTAAAATATTAAACAGCAATTTATTAAAAGTTTAACAAAATTACATTTTTAAGGCCCTTTGAATTTATTTTTTTTCCGGATTCCATTTTAATGGTTTCATTAAATATTAATAAATCAAAAACATCTCTAATTAATTTATTTTATTTAAAAAAAAAAAAGTATAATTTATTATTATTTTGTTCATTTATTGTACTGTTTTGTGTATTTACATTTTTCTGCTAAATAAATACTGGTAAGTAACTATTCTGGTAAATATTCCTTTAAAAATAATGTTTTAATAATAATTTTATTAGTAGTAGTAGTACTATCATTATATTAAGTAATATTTCTGTCACAGTTTCTTCAAGTTAAACCAAACTTATTTTCATGGGTTGCTGTGAAGACCTTTATGTTTCTGTTTGTATATGATATGACGATAGTTTTTCTCAAAAGAAACAGTAAAATGCTGATGAAGTGACTCTCAGAGCAGTTCTAGAGATCATGTATAAAAGTGTTTATGTCCTCATATATTGAGGCGGCCGAGGTTGAAAACACCACGAGCGTCATGCGTTTCAGTATGCGTGTAGTAAACGAAACCGTGCATCTGCGCCATTCATTCACACAGAGACACGCAGAACATGCAGGATTCATATTTAAATAGTATTTTTGTGGTTTAATATTCACAGACACTAGTCCATATCACGATTAGATTTAAGTGTACTGAACACTTTTGATGCATCCCTCCTAAATTTGGCAAATTCTGTGACATTCTGCGTTATACAGTAAATTCCGTTTTTATGACTGGATTCCGTCCGTGTTTTCCACATCACTGAAATCATAGGGCCCTAGATATTTCAAACTAGTTTTATTTGTACAGCATTCTCAAACATTTTAGTAAGTTCAAAGTTCATTTCAGGCTAGTGAGAGTGTGTATTTCACCTGCTGCTAATCAGATGTGTATGATATGATACGAAGTGTTAAGATGCAAAAGCCTCTAAGTGCCATCTGGAATTTTCTTCTAAAATGAGCATTTTTCTCAGGATCCTGTGTTTATGTTCAGTTATTTCACTTTAATGGCAAATGAAAAGAACCTATTTATTGCCATTAAAGTGAAGTTACTGAACCTACACATAGGAGTCTAATAAAAATGCAAATTTTAGAAGACAATTTCACATGGCACTTAGAGGCTTTTGCATCTGAACTCTTCAATTATCTCTAATTACGGTCATTATCGCTGCTATAGATATGTGCCGGTATTCGGTAATGCTATATATCTCGATAATGAATATGCACAATATTGTTATCATGGGCACTTCAAAATACAGAGAATAATTATTTATAACAAATTATTCCAATTTTGAATGCATTTTAAGAATACTTTTCCCATCAACTGGTTACAATGCACAACACCGCTGTATGCTGCATCAAGGACGCGTGCACACTCTGATGTAAACAAGCACGGATGAGAAGCACATGGCGGAGCGCGTGAGAGACGCTCTGGATGAAAGCACATGTATTCGCTATGGTGTTAATCACAGCATCAAATACTTAAATATTTAGACTTAATAGGCTATTTATTTTCAAACTTTTTAAATCGGGACTACGACCACTGATCACTATACATAGATCAGTGACTACAACATGCCCTATTGTTTGAAAGTGTTTTGATTCTTTATTGTTCGGTCGCACATTACATTAGGGCTTCATTAGTTAACATTAGTTAATTCTTTAGTTAACAAACTGCCAATGAAAAATTCTTCTAAACATTCATTAATCTTAGGCGATTCCACAACAACGATTTAACAACACATCGTTAATATCAAAAGTTATAACTGGTTTCGGTCCCTTTTTGTCTAACAGAACATTCTCAGTCAGTGTTGGGCAATATTCCTCTTCTGTAGCATATTTTTCATGTGGTGTTCCTCAAGGATCAACTTTGGCGCCGTTATTGTTCTCGCTGTACATGTTACCCATTGGTTCAATCTTTTGGAGTTTGATGTGTCGTATCATTGCTATGCCGATGATACCCAGCTTTACATACCATTTAAGTCTGCTTTATACCAACTAACAGCCTGTCTCCAAGAATTGAAAGCATGGCTTACCGATAATTTTATGCATTTGAATGACGATAAAACTCAAATTGTTCTGTTCAGGCCAAATGAGAAAACTGATCTGAGCACTGTTGATCTGGGCTCTCTTTCCCCGTATTGCTCTTCTGAGGTCAAGGATCTGGGCTTAGCGACCTAAAGCTGAATAAACAAATTAATTCTACTGCGAGTGCCACCTTTTACCATCTGTGAAGATTAGCAAAAGTTAAACCCTTCCTAAGCAGGAAGAGTTTTGAGATTGTAATTCATGCTTTCATTTCTTTACGACATGACTATTGTAACTCGCTATATTATGGGCTGCCTGTCTTATCTATTCATCGTCTGCAACTGGTCCAAAATGCGGCTGCTCGTTTGCTCACAGGTAGTTGCAGAAGGAATCACATCACGCCAATCTTAAGATCATTGCACTGGCTACCGATTTATTATCGTATTCAATTAAAAATTCTGCTATGTGTGTACAAAGCTCTAAACAATCTTGCCCCTCCATATCTCTCTGAATTGATTATTGTGGTTCCCAGAGCTAGATTGAAATGTAGGGGTGACAGAGCCTTTGCTGTTGCTGGCCCCAAGCTACGGAACAATTTGCCATTATCAATCAGAACAGCTTCGTCAGTGTCTGAGTTTAAAAGTCTCTTAAAAACTTGTCTTTTTTCCCATGCATGTTTTGTGACTGTGTTTTTCTAATGATGTGTTTATCTTATTGTGTGATTGGGACAATGTAACTGTGTACAGCACTTTGGTAAACTAAGGTTGTTTTAAAGTGCTTTATAAATAAATTGAACATGTTATTTAATGAGCTAACATGAACTAAGAGTTGTATTTTTTAACAAAGATTAATAACTTCTGTTGCAAATGTAGCTACTGCTCATTGTGAATGTTAATGCATTAACTAATGAGATTTTATTGTAAACTGATACCTATTGGTCTTTATAATTCTTTTGCACTTTAATCTGTGTAAAATTTTACAATTTATAAAATTTTTGTGTATTGCTTTATTGTAGGCCTATTTAAATATTCAGTTAAACTTATTAAACGACGACAAGACTTTTTTGCAACTAAATTTCAATATCATGATAATACCGTATACCGTGATAAAAGCATACTGGCATATCCCTACACTGCTGTGAAACTTGTGCAGCGTCAGTGGAAGCACTCTCTCGCTCCGAAGCACCGCGCTGACTCTCACCTTGCCGTCGGAGGCCGTGTTGATGCGGTAGTGGTAGACGCGGCCCTCGTAGCGCAGCGAGATGGACCTCTGTCCCGGGCTGCTCTCGCTCTCGCGCACCAGAAAGCTGCCGTTGATGCCGCTGCTCAGCAGGTACTCGGCAGCGTTGCGGGACACGGGCCCGTGGTACCAGCTGTGCTTCTCCAGGCTGTTGACGGGCGTGATGTAGTTGCTGGGAACCCAGCCCTGGCCGTTCTTGGTCTGCGCCTCGCACCACTCGCCATTGTGATTGTATCCCAGAACCCTCAGCTTCTCTCCTGATCAGAGCATGAGAAACGGGTTACGTCACACTCATAGCGATGCCTATTAAAGCGGTCATCGGCAGCATTGGGGGTAACGCATTACAAGTAACGTAATCAGATAACTTTAAGTAACTAGTAAAGTAACACATTACACATAAAACACAAAGTAACACTTTTTAGTTTAAAGGGAAATATCTGAGTTACTTTTTCAAACAAGAAAAAAGTATTAAGATTTAAAAAGTAACTCAAAAGTACCGTAACATTACTTTCCATAAAAAAATAACTAATGTAATTAGTTACTTTTTAGGAAGTAACACAATATTTGTAGTAACAGCATTACGTAATCAGATTACTTTTTTTAAAGTAACTAGTAAAGTAACATTACTTTTTAGTTCAGAAGGAAATATCTGAATTGCTTTTCAAAACGGCATCATTTAGCATGGCACAAGCTCATTAAGTATGTTTGGATGCACTTCGAAAAGTTGTTTTTTAATTGGAACACAGCAAAAATGACGGCGCAAATAAGAACTTATACATGCCTTCCCGTTATAGATATGTTCTCACGTGAAGCTGTACTGATGGCTAGCAACTGTCGGTGATCAGCTCATCCACATTAGATGCCTGATCTCCATCAAAGATAGAATCCATCAAAGAGCAAAAAAACTCAGTTCTTGAAATTTGTTTGCTATTAGGGGTGGGAGAAAAAAAAAAAGGATTCTCCGATGCATCGCGATTCTCTCTTCAACGATTCTGAATCAATACTGAATATTTCAGAAATATTTCTGAGCTTGTTTTTTTCCCTGCATATGGCACATGTGCGCTAGAGACGCGGCGGGCTTCACTGCACAGAATTTACACTGTGAGACACGTGCACATTGCTTGACAGTGTGTGATTCCACCCGCCGTGTTTTCTTTAGATATGCTTTCATTTACGGCGTTTAGAATGCAGTACTATTAGATGCACGAAACTCACGCACTGACAGACTTTCACGTGCGCTTTGTGTTTGTTTGCACTTGCATTTTCTAATACTTTTATATGAAACTGATGTAAACAGAGTCAGTTATGTTTTCAGTGCAGGACAAAACATCTGATATATGGAAACAGATCAGTGCATTAGTCTGAATGCAGCCTGTTAAAGCTGCCGCTGTCTATGATCTCATCAGTAATAATCAAACAGCAATAATGCTGAGGAAAAAAAGAAAAACCCATAACTATTGTCTGTAAACTTTTGGATACTTAAAGAACACTTATTTTAAATAAGTAATTGTTTTAAAAGGTAGCCTGCTTATATAATAAAAAAAAATTAAGTAAATTTTGCACAAAATAAATTTGATTCAAAATTTATATGAAAATGTAGCCATGTGCAGTAATATTGAAAACTGAGAATGTGACGCATCGTGATATTTAGTTGATAACGATAATCATAATTTAATTGATTCGTGAAACCAAGATTCACACCCTACTTTTAAGGTTTTTTTTTTTTTTTTTTACAGTCTATGGGCAGTACTGACACACAGATATTCCAACTATAAATAAAAACCATAGAAACTGCAATTTTGGTTAAGATGTAAAGTTGTAAAGATGTATTTGCACAGCAGAAGAATTAATTGGGGAAAAAATGTAGCTCAAGAATCGTTTTGGAATCGGATCGTGAAGTGCCTGAAGATTCCCAGCCCTATTTGCTATGTATCCAAATAAAAGGATTACATGCCGAGATACTAGCAATCTTCTTTTATTCTTATAAAGTGCAAAAAAGTGCTCAGTGCATATTAAAATCTACCTTCCTCAGTGTTCACATTCAATTGAAACGGTTCATTTTTCGATTTAGTTCCTCACATATCAACACACGTGTATCTAATCAATTAAATTAATTAATCAGTGACAGACCATTTACTTCATTGGCAATTTACAAATATATCCAGAAGAGATACAGAGAAATACAGAATCAACCTTTTATTTGCATTTCAAGAATTGATTTTTTTGCGCTCTTTTTTTATTATTTTTTTCAAGAATTTAGTTTTTTTTTGCTCTTTTTTTTTTCAAGAATTTAGTTTTTTGGCTCTTTGAGGGATTCTATTACTGACTTGAAATCGTGTTGCATGTGAATGGAACCAAGCGCAAGATCCTCCTTTTTTACATTTTTGATCTCCATCAAATTCATGAAGTGTTTATCATAAAGACTCATGACTTGGGCCACTTTTTCATTGTGTACTATGAAGATTTTTGGCTCTTTGACGAATTGCTTGCGGGGTTTGCATTAGATAAAAGCTTCTGCTAAATAAACAAAGCTGTACTGTCTATGACTTCTATAGGAGACCCTGTGCATTAATAACAGCTCGTTATGAAACAGCGGAGTGAAATATCTTTATTCCAGGTACTGAATCCACACGCTCTCATTATCTAATGAAGTGACGGGCGTCTGGACGGCTGTAGATCTTCCCCTCACTGATTTTCACAGGCTGAATGGAAAGAACTGACATGTTGAGTAAGATAAAGGAAGAGGAGGAGAGATGAAGAATGAGCAGCAAATATGTGGATTTCCAGTCAGACATGTGACCTGATACGGCTGCTAATAAACGGCGGAACAAAGAGCAGCTTCTCTCGTGCTGTGACTGCAGGAGTCCCAAATAAAAACAAGAAAACTCATTCACTAATGCGCAGTCTGCTGTTGATACACAACAGTATGAACTAGAACAAAATGCCCATCTTAAAGGAGACTTTATTGTAAACAGTTTCTTGGGTAATGAAAGCAGGAGGAACGAAATCTGATCTGTACATTATTAGGTTGTGCAGTGTCTTGCAGATACCTTAATGCACCGCCTAGAATCCTTCACCTCATTTGGTGTTCCTCGTCAAAAATGACGGCCTTTTAAAAATCTTGTTATTACCAGCAAATCTTGGATTTAATCTTTTTGTCGACTTCTTTCAATTAGCACAGGTTTTGTGTTTCTTTAATCAATATTTGTAGCAATAGCCAACAATTGTCTATTTCTCTTTTATGCCAAAATCATAAGGATATTAAGTAAATATCATGTTCCATGAAGATATTTTGTAAATGTCCTACCGTAAATATATCAAAACCTAATTTTTGATTAGTAATATGCATTGCTAAGAACTTCATTTGAACAACTTTAAAGGCGATTTTCTCAATATTTAGATTGTTTTGCACCCTCAGATTCCAGATTTTAAATAGTTGTATCTCAGCCAAATATTGTCCGATCCTAACAAACCATACATCAATGGAAAGATTATTTATTCAGATTTTGACCCTGGTTTTGTGCTCCAGGGTCACATATGAGCTTATGCTCCTCAGTTTAGGAGTAAAAAAAACATTTACGGATAATTTTGGCGATATTCACTAAAAATCGAGGTGCATAACCTCAGATCAATGAGGGCTATGATCAATCAGCTCCAAAAACAAATACAAAGCCTGTGCTAATTGAAAGAAAACAAGTTGATAAAAGGATTGAATCTAGTGTTTGGATTTAATCCACTTAGCATAATGATAGATCTACAAACAGCTTTTTGAAGGCAGGTCATTTCTGACCTGGAAACACCACAAGTGTACCAATGTGGAAAGTTTTATTCCAATGTTATTAACTAGCATTTTTGGGAAAAAGATCCTCTCCAGATCAAAATGACCGGAATACAACATGATGGTTAATTTAATGACTTTAAACTTTCATAATTAAAAGGTGTGTGTTCACTGGTATTAGTGACATCTTCTAGACTGAGTCATGATGAAGTGCTTATTCGGATGATGAAGCATGGATGTGTTTCTCACCTTTGGTGATGCTGAGAGTGTTATCGCCGCTCGCGACGAAGTCATACAGCGCTACGAACAGATTGGGGTCATTTTCGCTGGGTCCCGCCAGCAGATTCTCTTTGGAGTTCCAGCGCGCCGCCTCAGACAGACCCGGGGCCTCGAAATCCGGCCGCTGGAGCGCTTCTGCAAACACACGAGGGAAACGACAATAAATGACACTGAATATGAGAATGCATGATAACATGTGACCCTGGACCACAGAACCAGTCATAAGGGTCAATGTTTTGAAATTAAGATTTATACATCATCTGAAAGCAAGATATCTGCAATGAAATAAGAGCACAATAATTCTGACTAAAATATACATTTTGCTGAAATATTTGTAGTTGGACAATAAATGTGACGTGTAGAACTTTAAAAAGTAAGTGTATTTTTATGATAGCACTAACTGTGAAGTGACTAATGGGGTTATCAAAAGACACAATTAGTTAGTCTGTGCTTTTGCTTTTATTATCTTCATTTTTAGATTAATGACTTTTAGCTTAACCTCTGCTTTAAAAGCATTATTTTTGTTTTTAGATTGTAATGTTACAATGTTAGAATGTAATGTGATTTTAACACTTTTTTGCACATAATATATAGGCTTACATGGTCACATTCACTTTATTTCTTTTCATGTCTAGTAATTGGGTGGATGTGATATATATATATATATATATATAGATATATGACAGATTTTTTTTTTTTTTTTGGGGCCATATTGCCCAGCCATAATAATAACCCACACCCCAAATGTAATCATCAATACGGTCAGCTCACAGTACATCACCACAACCGTGTGTCATAAAACATCATGGACATAAACGCCAATCTGAACTCTTTAATAGGGGTGCTCCGATCAGGATTTTTAAGGCCGATCACAGAAAACAGTATCTGCCGATACCGATACCGATCTTTTTAAAGCCATCTTTTTATCATATAGAATTATTTATATTGATACTCCAATCTGTATTTTTAGACATTTATTCATTTTTGAAAATGGGGGGAATTCCCCTCTTAGGTGACTCTTGTGAGAGGTTTTTTATTTGAGGGGTGGAGGGAGGCATTATATACTTTTATCTCACCTAAATGTTTGATCATCCAGTGCATTTTTGTTTTTACAATCGTGCAGTTGTTGCAGAAAAGCTTATACACAGCACAAGCCTGATTTCACACAGGAGTCCACTACTGTTTACCACAAACACAACACTTATCCATTATTCTGATTTGAAATCCAAACATTGTTACTGAAAATGCTTTTTCATTGTGATTTTTTTTTTCTTTTTACAGCAATACAATCTTTATAGACGTGTTTAAATGCAATATAAGCAACACTTATTATTCAATGCTTTTTACTTTTGCATTTACTTCTAGTTTTATATATCAAGTTGCTCAAGGAAGTGGCAAAACAGTTAAACTACTTTTCTTACGTTATCACAAACATTCTAAATTAACTTATGACTGGCAGAAACAGTCAGCTCTACTGCATTTTCTTTTGTATTTAATCTTTATTACAAACAATCCTGCGGTTCATAAAGAACTTTGCTTTCCATACTTCCACGAGTACCATCTATTATTGCCTGGTTTATCTAAAAGTGCTCTTTTCCTTTAAGCCTAGTCAAAAAGCCATATGTGTTGACTGTGAAACTGTATAAACTTTAATAACGATGCCTCTATTGTGCAAGTGACAATTCCCGTGTCAACTATGCAGCGTGCAGCTCGCTTATAGTACAGACGCAATGTGATCTGAAGACATTTGCGCATTTTGAGAGGGAAAGAGAGAGCGCGGTGCTTCACTCATGCTGTTTATGAAATTATGTCTCACAGAAAGTTTAAAATGACTTATTATTTAATGAATAAATATGAATTGTACCTCACCTTCAGCATTATCATTATTGTACCCGCGCCGGACAGAGACTGAGATGGTGCTGCTGCATGTCGTGCCAAACCTTTCAGCTTGAGCTCGGTTTATGAGATCTGCCTTTTTAGAGACCGCCGATCAAACATCCCAAAGCGATTATCGGCCGATAATGATTGATACCCGATCAATCGGAGCACCCCTACTCTTTAATGAGTCACATTCATTACTCTGTGCCATGAGAAAACAGACCTCAGACACATAAACATGGCAAATAAGATACGGCAGAAGATTTGTTTTCATATATAAACTGACTGGGACATGAATCAGCTTAGAGAGAGAGAAAAAAAAGAGTGTTTTAATCACCCAAAAATGTGACTTCAGTCATCATTTATCCACCCTCATGTTAACTGTGAAATGCAAAAGGAAAACATCTGAGCAGTTCTCAATGGCACCGATGACCTCAAGCCCCGGCAGTGGACGACTGCTGCTTTTATGGGCATTTTTGGAGCCTGACAGCCATGATAAAGATTCTCCTCGTGTTCCACAGAACGACATGAGAGTCAGTAAACAATGAGGGAATGGTTAACTAACCCTTTAATCACCCGTAAAACACCAGTGCATTTGGGTAGTTGACAAATAATATGGATTTTTTTTAAATCTATATCTCAACTCAATGTTCAAGGCATGTAAAGGAGAATTATGTAACTGGTCTTTCACAATTTTTAGCTTTGCAATTCCCATTTAGCATGATCTCATGTTAAAGTCATGAGACGCCAGTCACTATACAGCCACAAAGAACATCAGGCTACAATCAGATGTTTCTTTCACATTTCAGCTCCTTTATACACCACCAGTCAGTTTTTGAACGGTAAGATTTTTAATGTTTTTGAAATAAGTCTCTTCTGCTCACCAAGCCTGCATTTATTTTATCCAAAGTACAGCAAAAGCAGTAATATTGTGAAATATTCTTACTATTTAATATAACTGCTTTCTTCTAAATTCCTGTGATCAAAGCTGAATTTTCAGCATCATTACTGCAGTCTTCAGTGTCACATGATCCTTCAGAAATCATTCTAATATGCTGATTTGTTGCTCAAAAAAACATTTATTATTATTATGTTGAAAACAGCCGAGTATAATTTTTTTCAGGTTTCTTTGATGAATAGAAAGTTCAGAAGAACAGCAATTATCTGAAATAGAAATCTTTTGTAACATTATGACTGTCTTTATCATCACTTTTGATAAATTTTAAGCATCCTAGCTAAATAAAAGTATAAATTTCTATAATTATTCTGACTCCAAGCTATTGAATGGTATAGTGAGTAATGTTACAAAAGCTTGTTATTTCAGATAAATTATATTTAAACTAATAATAATAATAATAATAATAATAATAATAATAATAAATGTTTCTTGAGCAGCAAATCAGCATATTAGAATGATTTCTGAAGGATCATGTGACACTGAAGACTGCAGTAATGATGCTGAAAATACAGCTTTGATCACAGAAATAAATTACAGTTTAACAGATATCCACATAGACAGCAGTTATTTTAAATAGTAAAAATATTTCACAATATTACTGCTTTTGCTATATTTTGGATCAAATAAATGCAGGCCTGGTGAGCAGAAGAGACTTTAAAAAACACTAAAAATCTTACTGTTCAAAAACTTTTGACCGGTAGTGTACACGTTCATGCCATTAGAGCAACATTTCAGACTTTTAATAAAAGACAAACTGTTACTGGCGTTCAGTAAAATCTCTGTGCTTGATCAATCGGCCTGAGATCACAAACCCTGAACAAACTCCAGAGAGCTCACAGAAGCGCAGATGCATCCAAGCTGCACGGATCTATCCAGACAGGAATCAGATTTCCCAGTGTTCTCTCCTCCCTCGTTTTTCCTCTCTTTCTTTTACGGCGAGCCAGTATGTCTGGCTTTCCTCTCCTCGTTCCCCCTCCTCCACTTTCCAAACAGACAGAAGGAGCACCGAGGCCTGTGATTTTCACGAGACCATCAACCCCAGATCTGTCCGTCTGTTCATCTGAAAACCGTGGCCAGACTCGGCCGCTCTGTAATTGAGATTCTTATACACACACACACACACACGTTCGCCATCACAGACGCTTACCTTCCAAGTAACAGCTGGAGGACGAAGAAAGACCTTTTTTGGATTTACAGCCCACCAATTTTAGACAAATCTCCAACATTTTCATTTGCTTCCCAACACAACCAATTACAAAAAAAAATCCAGTTCACAAACTATATAGCTGTTCTGTTCAAAAAGTGACTAAAAACATAAAAAATCTGTCCACAAAGTTTGCGTTAGCAGCTTATGTCATGTATACCGTGAAGATGAAGTCAAAGACGGCTAAAAACACTGACATCCTGACTTCGCGCGGTTCTTCTAGCAACTTTCCAGAGTAAGAGGCTCCATTTTTTCCCCGGTCCAGTTCTTCTCGTTTACTCAGTCCGGTGAGGAACTAGCCATCCATACGGATAATTCTCACGGTAAAAACACGAAGAGGAGTTAAATGAAGCAGTTTGAGGACAGTGTTGTCTTTTTCATGGTGGCGGCTGAGAGACGATCCACAGGAAAAGCAGGACGCTTGTGCTGATCTCTGCCAACAAAGAGGCCCTTTCAGGACGGAGCGCCGGAGCCGATGACATCACGGCCCTGGCTCCGCCCCTCCAGAAACCTGCAGCATTATCTGCAGAGAGAGAGTGTAACTGGAACCTGCCTTTGTCTTTCAGTCCCACACAGCTCTGTCTGCTTCGCTCTCGTCACAAATGTTTTCACTTTGAAACAAAGGCACAAGTGCACTTCATAGGGTCAGGATTATTCCTGGCAAACAGCCAGCATGAATAAAAGAAATTAAAAAGACAATTCAGTAGGGCTGTCAAAAAATTTTTTTTTTAATTTCGAAAATTTGTCGAATTTAAAATAAACATTCACATTCGAATGCAAAAACGTTGCATTTGAATGTTAGGTGTGCGTCAGGCAGCTTTATCAGTGGAGCACGAGATGTGATGACGATGTGAGTGTCGTTGCATTTTAATGCTTTATTTAGCTCATCCAGCTGAAGCCACTAGATGCGGCGCTGCTGCGCTGTTCATTCAAAATATTGCAGAAAAAGAGAACATCAATGCGGAGATGTTGTTTACCTCAAAACTGAAACCAAGCCGTTCACACAGATCGCATATTCATCACATTTTCTGTAGAAACATCTATCAGCGTTACACTCGTGTCTCACACAAGAGAGCCGCATGTTTAGAAAGCATGTAAAATTAATGCAAGTTCAACTTTTAAAAAACACGTCTCGAGAGTTTATGACGGTTTTTCCAGCCCGATCTCACGGCAATTCGTTCATACTTTACGAGGTGGCTAATTCGTACGACCTCACTCGTACAAATTCCAGTGTTTCCGCGACATTCATTCTGCCATGGAGGGCCGCCGCACCAAAAATCATCCCCGCCACGGCTGCAGCTTCTAAGTGGCATCATAGTGACGCCGCTTGCATCATTCACAGTCGGGTAATTAGCAGAGAACACAGCAGAACTTGAATTTCGCCGCAGGATTGCGGCTGTTGATAATAATTCTACTCATTCCCGCAGGTTCTACGCTAATAATGCGATGACAGATGACGGAATGTAATATTTGCACGTGCTTTTGTGTCTGAAAGTGAAAGAACTCACGCTCACTCTCTGCCTCACCAGATCAAACAAACAAACAAACAAACAAAACTTAAGCACAAATATTGTCACCTGCACTTTAAAGAACACTACAACTACTGATTATTTCAATAACTGATTAATCTGATGATGATTGAAGACTATGAACCAAAATATAATAAAAGTATCCATGTTGTTTCAGGGCTCTAGACCAGGGGTGTCAAACTCATTTCAGGTTGAGGGCTGGATCGAAGAAAATGTCCCGTTGTGTGGGCCGAATTACCTTGTTAAACCATAGTTTGCTCACAATTAAGTCACCTTTATTTATATAGCGCTTTTAACAATACAGATTGTGTCAAAGCACTTAACAGTATCAAATCAGAGGATAGAGTGTCAGTAATGTATAATGATAAGATTAAACACTCAATTTTCAGTTAAAGGCATTTCATTATTGAATTCAGAGATGTCATCGTCCAGCTCAGTTTAGTTTAAATAGTATCTGTGCAATCAAATCGACGATACAAATAATAAATTACAAACAATATTAACCATACATGCTACACTATAATTTACAAAAAATCTAGGAAAACTTTTTTCAAAGATGATGCTATGTTATTTTAGAGGTGTGCAATATTGACACAAATATTATTTTTTTAAATATTAATAATTACCATATTTTGATGAGTGTGTTTTTGAGATGGTTGGTTTAAGGCTCTCATGGATAAATAAATATGACACTAAAGCTGCCAGTAGGTGGCAGCAAGTCCCCGTCTTAATGCGTGATCCATTGACTCATTCATTCAAAACGATTGATTCGGAATCATTGACTCAAATGATTTGATCAAAAAGACAGATTCATTCAGTAACAAAATACACAGTGCTGCTCGGAGATGAATAATTGGTCTTACTCCGGCTTTGTTAAAAACTTTTGCTTGCCGAGACAGAGATAAACAGACAGCATTGTGACTAAAATGTAACACGCTTAATACTAGCATCTTGTTTGTTGAGCTGTTGTAGGTAACGTTGTGTTTAATCACAACCCGCTGCTGTGGTAAAAGTGTGTGGCTGTTCTTGCATCTGTTTTTTTTGTTTGTTTTTTCACAAGAAAACCAACATGTTCACCTTCTCTGGTTTAAGAAGCGGTTTTTACTTTACTTTTGCTTGAAAACCAAATCCTCTGCCGCCATCAATTCCGCAATATGGAATGGTGTTCCCTGTGTTTATACTACACATTAGAGCTGAAACGATTAGATAACATCATTGACAACGTCGACAAGAAAACATATTTCTCAATCTTATATGACCTAATGTAAAGGCCTGTAATAACACGGTTTGACAAGTGTGGCGCTGTAGCGCAAGACTGTGATTCATCCTTTCCAGCTGCAATCCAACAGAAGTAAACATATTTATGAGAATCGCATTCTGTCGGAGTGCAAACGAAGCCGAACCAGTACAGTGTTGGAAAGTTTTACAAAACTACAAACAAAAAATGCTGTCATGCGCGCAGACCCGACAGCTGTTAAGAAAGCATCTGATTATAGCAATGTGGATAAGTTAACAAACTCTGCAATCCACACTCGGGTCATGCCAAGTTTATTTATGTAACACTTTATGCAATAGATTGATTTAAAGCAAGCAGCTTTACAGTATTAAACATGGAAAACAGTGTCAGTGTCACTTGATTTTCTGCTGTAAGGCAGCTCTATGTATATAAATCTCTATAAGAGGATCTGAGGTAAGACACCAGTCCAGTCTGTGCTGAAACGCTGCTGTCAATCAAACTATCGTGGGAGGGGCGTCACACAGACAGGCATCTGAGATCGGCTCGAGTTGAGAAAGGGGTAAAGATTTTAGTAGATTAAAAAAAAAAAAAAAACACTGGGTGGATTTTTATTATTATAGGGTTGTTGTGTACACGCACTGCCAACACACATTTATGTTCAAACAACTTGTAAAAGTGCATGTATCATCCGGTGACCCCTTTAACAAATAATTGATCAAAGCCTGGTGAAATAATCATTATATAACTGAATAATCATTATATTAATCACTAGATTCATCGATTACCAAAATAATTATTTGCTGCAGCCCTAGTGTCAGTACATCAAATAAAACAAGGCATCAGTTTATTGATTTTGCGCTCACGTCACACTGCATCCAGTGTAGACAGATAGAATCACTGTTTATAATACGTTTTATGTTCTTTAGTCGCATCACACCGTTTGTGACCACTGTAGACAAGGTGCAAATGTAAAAAAACACGTTATAACAAAAAAAGGTTTGTCTACACTACACTATGAATCCCTTATTTACACTGTGTTTATACTTTGCTATAACGAAACAATTCTGACTTAAAAGCTTCTGATTGGCCATGGCATTCACAACCGTCTGTCTGTGATTGGCTACAATGCTCAACGCAGCAAAACGTGTTATAAACAGAAGCCGATTTTTCCAATTTGATCGATCATTTCGAATTTAATGTTTTGCAACGATTTTAGTTTTTAGAAATAGAGGAATCACAATTTTGAGTAGAAATATTACCAAATGTTAGAATTAGACACTTTGACAATATGCCAATGATAACAGTAAAGAGAAAACAACGATGCAATCACCAGACCTACCTTTAACAAATACAGGAGTGTTTGAAAGCAGATATCGGTTCGACCTGGTAACGCATAAATGCTGGTGTCGCCACGTTTTTAAAATGCAAGCATCGACTTGGCACCGAAGTACTGGTGCTTCTGACGACACTAGAAACGTGAACCGGAGACTTGCACTGGAGAATCCAGCAGTCCCTATTTTAGATGGCACAGCCGGCAAATACGTCAGCATGGGGTTGAGACA
Source organism: Onychostoma macrolepis (assembly GCF_012432095.1). NCBI lineage: Eukaryota > Metazoa > Chordata > Actinopteri > Cypriniformes > Cyprinidae > Onychostoma > Onychostoma macrolepis. Next base: position 650,445 of record NC_081159.1, read on the forward strand.
ACGGCTGATATGGTTAAGATGCAGTCCAGCCAAGAAGAGGAAAACTCAGCGATCCACACCACACCGAGCACGAGTCTGACACTCCGCTCCATTAACATGATCACGCCACTGATTGCAGACACAAAGGAGAAGCTCCTGTATCTCACAACTAAACCATTCAATTAAAGATGCAACGATCGACCGTCTAGGAGGCTAAATTAGCCGATTTTCCGGATGACCGGTCTGTTTTGACGTCACACTTACGGCGACTGATAATGTATTGAAGGCGTGCCAGATGAGGCTTGCGGAGAGAGAGAGAGACTCATGCAGAAATCAACACTAATGAGCGCAACAGCACACACACAGTTATAGATGCATACTACGGTAGTAAAAAAACAAAAACTAACTATTTATAATATATAGGTTAGGTATGCTACATTGCACGACCAAAATGATTCAACACGATTGCAATGTGATTTTATACAACAGTAGTACAATAAACGAAGTTAAAATTAAGTGACTTACATTTTTAGACACAATATTGACTGTTTTTGTTTAATGTCGCTAATGAAAATGGTTCCAATCAAAGCCACAGCAGAACTGTTTTGCGTCTCCGAGCAACACCGTGGCGTTTCGTTACTGAAAGAATCCACGTTTTTGAATGAATCAAGTGAGTCAATGATTCAGTAACCCATTCATAATGACTAGTTTCTGAATGAATCAGGCATTCTGTTGAATGAAGGACTAAATGATTCACTCATTCAAACAGTAATTTGCCGCCACCTACTGGTTTGATTTTTATATTTAAAACTATCATTGCATTTTCCCCAACATTTCTTATTTGTACGTTTAAAAACATTTTTTAAAACATTAATCTTATAAAATTCGTTTTGAAATTCGACATTTTGCTGATGTATTCTGTAAATAATCAGATGCAGCCTCTGTGTTTGCTGCAGTGGAAAGATGGAGTTTATCGATACGGATTTCATTTGAATGTTAACAGCTCTACAGTTTCTTATTATTCTAACTGAATTAATTGAAACAATGTAAGAATTTGATGTGAAAGATGACACACAAGGTTATTGAAAAAAAAAAAAAAGACAATTTAAGAAAAATAGTGGGAAATGGCATCTGTTTTGTTATAATCAGCAACTTTTCTAGTCACAGAGCACTTTATTTTGAGAGTTGTTTAAGTGAGAGAACATCTGTAACTTTGTCCAGATTGGGGGACTTGTAATGTTTAATAATTTTTTATTATGTAAATAATTTTTGCATTAAAAAAAAAGTATAGATTTTGCAGTAACTTTGCCTCAAACCAATTCAATTATTTTCCCATCTTGACAACTACACAACTTCTGGTCTGTGTTAAGGTGCTGGAACATTTACTGCTGCCTGGTGTATTTTCACAGGTGAAATACAGTCATTTCAATGGGAATTCCCACAATCTGGAATTCTGTGTAAAGGCAAAAGAATTCCCCAGATTTCCCAACGAGATGGAGTCATTCACATGAATTTTCCATGTTGACATACAGAAACCAAAAGTTTGCTAAAGTGAGTGCATCTCTACTTTACAAGGGATTTTTACATTTCCTGAAGAAAACAAAGAACTCTTAAGAAGTTCAAAACTTGCTTTGCTGTGCAGTTGCTTTATTTAAACTGGTGGTCAGGAAAAATTAAGACTTTAGGACTTTAAGACCAAGAAAAGAAAATGTAAGGAATAAATCAAATGAAATGCTGCCAATACGGCCTCAAAATGCAAATGTCTTGAATTAGCAACCTTTCAAAGCTTGAAAATACAACTTCTGATAGAGCTCCATCACTTTGTATTTATTTATTTTAATTCTTTTGTCTTCCAGTACAAATATCTAAAGATACACTTTTACTTGAGAAACAAAAGTCTTGCAACTTAAGAAAATGTATCTCTCTTAATTGAAGGACGTTTGGATATTTGTATTGGAAAACAAATACTGAGGAAGATGCAAGCAACATTTAATGCCATGACTATGAATTTGATTTAAGAATGCTTGAATGTGTGAAAGGCTGAATTAGGACTTTTTAAGACGTGCACTTGTATACGTGTTTAGGGTGTTTGGGGGATTGTGTGGTTTCTGAGGTGTTGTAGGAAGTTGCTAAGGCATTGCTAGCGTGCTCGATGCATTTTCTTTCCATCTGGCGTTCAACACGCATGATTTGATGAATCGTTCATGTCTGGATCGCAAATGCTGCACTTACACACTCGACTTTAAGACTTGATGAGCACTAGCGCTGGTGATCTAAACAGCTCTAATAACTGAACGCTGAAAGGGTTTTCTCATTTGCGCAGACAAAAGCAAGGGCTGGAGAGGCAGGTTTTGTGAAAGAGGGGGAGGTGACAGATGTAGAAACATGAAGCACATTGCTCAGAGATGAGCTCATAGAGAATCATTTATATAATCCACTCTCAGTTAGCTGACGTACACCATCCCTCTCCGTCATTAAAAACACTCTTTCCAAACCGTAGCGCACGAGTGAAGCAGAGCCTGCAGTGCTTCGCATGAGAGTCCTTTCATGCATTTATTTTAATGTGAAGCAGTTAGCTAAATGTGGACGTCTGCAGGGTTTCAGCATTAGCGCAGGAACGGAAACATGATCCAGGTGTACGGGCTGCTGGGAAATCACAACAGGCCTGACGTCACTCTCAAATCACACACACACACAGAGAGAGAGAGAGCAGCTGTTTGCATCAGGACTAGTTCAGTCCAGCAGATTTAACATCCACAGTTAGCATATCTAGGGAAATCTAGTGTTAGATGTGGTTAAGGTAAAGCTGATAACTGAGACGTAGCATCTCTGGCCCCGAGTACAGCTGCTATTAACATCTGGCTCGACTGATCCACACAGAGATGTGATCTGATCCTCATCAGTCTGTCTGGAGTGACATGAAGAAACAGAACAAACTGAGACGGACTAAATCCAGAAGAACTGTGTCTCCAAGACGCTTCAAGACGTCTCCTGCAAAGCTACAAACATTTTAGTCACTTGTGTAAAAATGCTGTAAAATGAGGATGCCGTCAGTTTGTTCATATAATCACAGACAGACTGATGAGGATCAGATCAGATCTCAAAAATCTCACTGGATTATTACAATTAATGGCTGAATGGATGATTGGAAATGTAATCTGATATTTCCTCCAGACACACTCCAGCAGAAGATAGAAAGAACTGACTTTAAACCATTTTTGTGTGTTGGTGAAAATACTAATGGCCTAAGACTTTTGCACAGTAGTGTATATTTTATATCAATTAATTTTATTTCACTATTTACATTGTATCTGCTGTATTTTTAAAAATCAATTTAAGGCTTTTTATGACCCTTTTTAAGACCTGCATAAATAAAATGAACACTGTATGGGGTAGGGCAATGTTTATGATAACATATTAAACCGTAAAATGACATGATTTGCAGTTCAGATACAGGTTTTCACAAAAACAAGAAGTCTGAGCGTTCGTGACGCTCGCGGTGATTTCAGCGCCTGCCGTCTCACGAAATGAGGACAGAATTACATGAACAACATCTCCAGAACTGCTCTTAGAGTCAATGCATGAGCATTTTAAGTTCGGTTTAACTTCAAGACATTGTGCTAGAAATATATTACATTTAAGCTTATTTAGTAGAATGTACAACTACTGTTGAAAAATTTATATCACTTTATTTTTTAAGGAATAATCACACAATATTTCTTCCATGTTTTAATTTTAGTAGTCAATCTCCTTTATTTGCCAAAAAAAAAAAAAAAAGTAATTTTCAATAATTAAAAGAAATTAAATTAATGTTTTGTGCCTCCATTTGATAACCAGAAAAATTTTAATACACAATACAGAATTTCAGAGGGGGGGAGGGGGGGATAATTCATAAGGCTATTGTTTTTATGCAATCAAATAATTAGACATGCTAAAACACAGAATTTAGTAGCAATAAAACATAAGGTGATAACAAATAAAACATTTCATAGGGCTCTAAACATGTAATTCTTGTTAAACTTTTAATCAACTAATGTGAAGTTGTATAAGTTTCATGATTTTAATTAATTAGACATGCTTTTTGATTAATAAAATGTAATTTAACCATTAAAAAGGATTCCAGAAAAATAAAACAATTTTATGAAAAAATAAATCAGATTTCATAGGGCCCTATATTTAACACACAATTATGATAGTACATGGTTTGTATGTTATGTAACTTATGTTCATTAGATTCGGGATATTTTCATAACATTAAGAATGTTTACAGGAGAAATATCAAGCTGGTGTCACTATTAGCTTAGTATATAAACCACAAATAACTTCCTTCAATATTACATGACCAAAATCCACATGAGATCGCAATCGTAAGTTATTACAAACACTCGATGCTGGTTTGAAGTGAGATTTGAGTAAAAGCTTACTATTAATTTTATAAAAAGCCTTAGCTTGATGCTAATATTAGCTCTAATGCACCGGTTACTCTGCTGCGACTGCATTTCATCATGTATCAGAAGAATTCACGTAAGGTTGTAAGAAAGCTTTGTTGAGGGGATAAAGACTTTCAATTTCACAAAGTGTTAAACAACCTAATGTTCACCTATACCACAAAAGGGCTGTTAGTATATTTGTTGCATTTAATTTAATTTGTTTTTGTAAAATGTAACTTTATAATTGTCTTTTTTTTTTCAGTCATATAATTATTATAACACATAAAATACGTTGTGGGTAAAAAGTGTTTGTTTCAGCCAGTTAAAGGATGGGTACCTTGTCTGCACAAGATCAGGATGGGATCACCTGGAAAAACCCTGGTTACCTGCAGTTAACATCCAGATTATTTATTTCCGCTAGTATTATGTACTTACAGAATACTTAAGAATGTTAAAATGATTTATTTAGAAAATGTCTGTCTCATATTGTTTGTATAGTGCATCACAACTGCAGAATCAGAAGACATATCGCACACACACACACACACACACACACACACACACACACACACACACACACACACACACACACAGTGTAATCTATACAGTGCTGTAATGAGAGACAGAGGGAGGAATGCACACGGTACGTTCTTGTCTTGTCCTGTTCAGTCTGTTATTCGTCCCACTGAAACAAACCATCCTGAAGCCTTCATGTTCTCACAAATAATCCAACAATAAAATCAACCACAAAAACATCATGGAATGAACCTCGAGAGGCTGTGTGTGTGTGTGTGTGTGTGTGCTACAGTGATTTAAAATTAAAGGTGCTTCATTAGTGAAATGACTGTATTCTGTAAATGAGCACCAAACACAATGTGATATTAAATTATAAGGAACTTGGCTCTCAGTATTTGTTTCTGCTGTGGTTTCAAAATCTGTATCAGGAATTGTGAACTTTTACAGCTATCTAAAATATAGTAACCTTATTTACAGCAAAATACACTTGATATATATCACTGATGAGTTCCAGTACTAATAACATTAAATAATCATTACAGTATTAATAATAAATAACATAAAATAATATTAAAGGTTACAATTTCAGTCCAAACCATTAAATTCAGTTTTATTTTTAGAGTGTTTTTTGTAAAAACATTTACAATTGTACATTTAAAGGTGGCTTTAATAACTTATTTTCAAAACAGATTTATTCAAATATATATATTAAATAATGAAGACATTAACAGGTTCAGTAAATATATATATAGATATATAGATAGATAGATAGTGCATATATTGATCAAAATACTGCTCTCAAGAGTTCCTTTTACAAGCTGGCTATCAATTTTATGGTCATCGAATGTCTTTCCGGAGTTAAATGTTACATGAAATTGTGATAAAATTGACCACTTAAAGCCGAGACCTATTTGTTATGTGACCCGAGCTGGCAAAATGAGTCAGAATGCACACACGCTAATTACAAGCTACAAGAAAAACAAGTGATAAAATAAATAAATTTACATTTGGGTCAAATTTCAGGTTTTCACAAAAATGAGTTTTCATTGCACGACCCCGATATACACACACACACAGAACTACAGTATTTCAAAATGTGTCTTGGCGAGTATTCACGCAAACATAACCTGTTATGTCTAAAGTGAACGTTTGGGGAAAAACATCTGATGTGTAACATAACATTAAATCCGTGCATTACAGTAGATCTTAGTATACAGGTCGTCTGTCTCAGGAATGATAATCTAATAATAAAAGGAAAGGGAATCACTCACTGCATTTGATTAAACTGCTTTATATGTAATGAATACACTAAAGACTGCAGTGATTTTTCCATTTGATTATTTGTTTTTCTCGATTCTTTTTAGATGTAAAACGAAGAAGGTAAAGCACTGTAAGTTTCTTACATTTGTTCTGCTGTTTATTTGCATCTTTATTCTTATTTTTAATAAATATAAAATATGATTAATATAGTAGTTATTAAGACAAAAACAACAATAAAACAAACAAAGACCAACTTATTATATACATATGTTAAATATAGAAATATTGCTGAGCATATATGTTTGATTTTCGCTTTGACTCCAAATCCTCTACGTTACTAATTCATCACTAGAAATGACATCAATAGTGGAAAAAGCTGGCCGAAAACATTATTTAAATCAATTTTTTTAGCTCAGCTGTCATGGAAAGGAACACACAGGATTGTGGGATATCAAAGGCAGTAAAGGACACATCTATGCTGCTTTCTCAGCTTTCAGACGCAGCCTGAGAGTTCAGAGCGATCCTGAAGACACCGATCAGCATTTTATGTCATTGCTTGACTCGGGCTACATCACTGCTTCTTTGCATGTAAATATTTTGCATGTATATTCTCATGCTGCCCATTACAAGCCTTGGATAGAAAGAGAGATCGTGAAGCCGTACTGAACTGGCCATGCAGGAACAGCACGAAGAAATCAAGCACGCTCTGATGAAATAATCAATATCAGCCACAGAATGACAAACACAATTATCATACAAGATCATGCGTTCCAGACGCGATTGTTTTTGCTCATACGTGACTCAGAACGTTTTATTTCATGACAGTGTGAACAGCACAAACCACATGGAATCTGATCTTTTCGATTCTGATTCGGGTCACTATAGCCTCGTTTACACGGCAGGTCTCGATGCCCAATTGACCTATCGGTAAGCCCCTCCCCTCGAACGCAGACTAGCCAATAGCAGTCGAGTATCAGTTGCACGGGGAGCGGAACTCGGACATCTTTAGGTTTCAGTGCCACAGAGAAACACTGGAAGATCCGAAGCTCGCATCGGTTTCATGGGGTTTATGCTTCAAAAATGGAAAAACGATGTGCCTGGGGTCCTTGTAACACTGCTTCCAGGTGTCCTGAGAGGATGGGCGATATAATCCATTACATTTCCTGAATCCAAACCAAACAGAGCAAAATGTCCCTAAGCATGCACCCCCAATACAAATAAAGACAAAAACAATTTTCATCTGCTCAAGCAGAACGTTAATGTTATCTTGTGCTTTAGCAAGGTATCTCTGGCTAAAACTAGCTAACGGTAAAGTTAGTGATGCTAACCTACAAACCTAAATAGCGGACTGTTCTCGCGTCTTGTACAGTGTAGGTCAAAAACACACAAACGTAGGTCTACATTTCAGTGCCTCTCCATATTAAACTGTTTAAATCTACATTAATTTAATCGTACCCTGCGATACATGAACAGTGTTGATCCTGCATGTTGTCATCCGCGATCGTGATGACCGACCGTAATATGAGACTTCTCCCGCTTGCATTGTGATCTGTAAACCCTCGCTTCTAGAACCCACCGTATTTATTTTTAAATATTTTATAAATCCCTCCATGGAATATTTAATTCCCATTTGGTGGCCTTCTGTGTCCAAAATTGTGCAAAAACACCGTGGGACAAGGTTTTCACACTGCAGATGTCATTGTAAGACTGTGAGCAACTCCGAGGGAGCAACAGTAACTAAGGGGGGGCGGGGCTTACCGATAGGTCAATTCTGATCTGTTGCCTATATCCGATTTTCTTGGCCGTCGGTTTACACGTTCTTTCAATTGTGACCCATATCCGATTATTTGCCATACCTCCTTGTTTCCGGCGTTGTTGTCACTAACCGCCCCAGGGTTGCCAGGGTTTTGCAACAAAACCCACCCAATTTCTACTCAAAACCAGCCTGATTGCATTTCAAGGGGGGTCCCCCAGTAAAAATTCCGGGGTAAAACTCATTTTTTGGCAGGGTTCCCTGGTACAGTTCTCATTCCAGGGGCTAAAAATCAGGTTATTGGTGTTGCTTCAACCCGCGGACATGAAAAACAACCCACAGCAATAGAGTTAAAGTAGCCCAATTCGGCGGGAAAACAGAGGACTTGGCAACGCACTTCCACATGTGCTTCCTGCTGAGAATAACAGCACGTCATTAAACCACAAATTGTCGCAGTTTTAATGACATAAAGACCTCAATGCCTCAGAAAATCCGATCTACCTGATACATACCTGATTTATTTCCACATTTGTGTCCCTGCAGCACAGAAGCAGTCATAAGCAGCACAGCTATATTTGTAGCAATAGCCAACAATACACTGTATGGGTCAAAATTATCCATGTTTCTTTTATGCCAAAAAGTAAAGATCATGTTCCGTGAAGATATTTTGTAAATTTCCTGCCGTAAATATATCAAAACATCATTTTTAATTAGTAATATGCATTGCTAAGAACTTCATTTGGACAACTTTAAAGGTGATTTTTTCAATATTTAGATTTTTTTGCACCCTCAGATTCCAGATTTTCAAATAGTTGTATCTCAGCCAAATATTGTCCGATCATAACAAACCATACATCAATGGAAAGATTATTTATTAGAGATGATATATAAATCTCAGTTTAAAAAAATTGACATCACATATGAATGAAATATGCATGTGCTTTTTCTTGTTTACACGCTCATAGAACACATCCGATCTGTGTCGCATGAGGGGAAAAAAATCTGAATTGGATCACATTTAGCTGACAGTGTAAACGAGGCCTAAGAACATGAGCGGTCGCTCATATAACATGAGGCCATCATCAGCAGCGCAGAGAGAATCGCACGACAGGTCTGAACACGTTCAGTGTGAATTACAGCAGAAAACACTGCAGCGCTGCCACAGCTTCATGCGTGAGTGTGTGTGTGTGTGTGTGTGTGTGTAAGGACTCATTCAGCAGATGATCCTCCACAGCGACTAATGAAGGTGTCTGTGTGTCACCAGCCTAACAGGCTTCTAGCTAAAGCCTTAACCACTAAACCACTATCTGAGAGCCTTCAGGTGGTGTTTGATCCATACGAACAGTTCAAAGGTCAATACCAATAACTGGAGAGCAGTGTGACCGATATCACACTGATGCGACGGCGGAGATGCACTCATACACCGCCATTCAAAAGACATTTTTGAAAGATATTAATGCTTTGGGGCCTCACAATTTTGTGGAATAAAATAAAAATAATAAATAAAACCGATACCGCAGACTGTGACTTCACTGAATAAATGTATGCTTCACTGGTTTCTGAGTGATGCACTGCATTTATACACGTGTAGTCACACTTGACAGCACTAATATATATATACACTATTTTTATTACTCAATTTTTTTTTAAATTACAGTGCAATTAGCATAATTTTAATAGTTTTATTTATAGAAGTACATAATATTAAATATTACATCAAAATAAAAATTATTACTACATAGTCATATTTAATTGGTCAAAAACAGTGGAAAGTGTTTGTTTGTTTGTTTACTTAGAAATGGTAAATGGCCCTAATTTATCAAGTTTTTCACAAATTGTTCAGCCCTGTGAGGATTTCAAGAATCCCAAGAATTAAAAAAAAAATTATTTTCAGCTTGATTAAAATAAATTAATTTCCCATCAAAATCACTCCTCACTCTAAAATGATTTAGCGATTCCTAATATAGCTATTCAAGTCATCTGATAAGAATCTCTTTTTCTCAAACATTTTTTCCCAACTCAATATATAAATCACAGGAAAAAATATTTCAATGTCAGTTTTTTTCCAATATTGTGCAGCCTTACATTTATTCATGCAAGGATGCCTAAAAAAAAAAATCATACCAATTCCAAACTTTTAAATGGTAGTGTGTCTGAAATGCAACAACAAAACGAGTGTTTCACAGATCTCAAACTGGGCTGCGTTTCCCAAAAGCATCATAAGCTTAAGTACATCTTTAAGTACCCACCGAAACCAAAGGAGCTGCGATCAACTTAAGCTTACGATGCTTTTGGGAAACGCAGCCCTGGCCGATATCAGCCGGTGTATCAATCGCTGCGCTGCCTGTGGACCAATGACCTTTCTGAATGACCGACGGTCACGTGCATGTGTATAAAGGAAGAAAACGGCAGAGGTCACCAGATCTGGACTCACCGTGGACGGTGAACACATTGCAGTGCTGCGCTCCCTGTCTAGACGTCTCTCTCTTCCCTGCACCCTTGATGAAGGGCAGCGCCGGCAGACTCGGTCTCCTCTGGTCCCCGACTAACTTCCCAGGCTGCTGCCCCATAAGGGATCACGGGACGTTACTGACCACGGCGAGACGAGGACAGTCCGGTCTGCTCTTCTGTGCGGGTCATGCATCGACTGCTGGACGTCTGACTTCACAGCAGATCACGGCTTTGAAAGCATAGAAGTCAAAGAGCAGTGTGTGTTTTCAATGCACTGTGAGGTGAAGAATAGACAGAGATGAGGACGAAGCATCCATCTTCAGAATCAGAACCAATCACCTTCACTGAAATCTGCAGCGCAAACACACACTAAAAACATCAACTCTGCCGAGCTGTCAATCATAGTGACGTCACGCCGATATGACCACGAGCGACTGGCGCATCATCAGAGATCATGTCAATAATTAGCTCACATATCCCGATGTGCACTGAACCGTAGTCGATCATTATTATCAATCACTGGAGAAGTCTTACAGTTCAATAAAAGCAAAACAAATGCTAAAACTCGAGGTGTATCTTTGGTAGTGATTGCTGGAATCTGTAGTGCGTGTCAAAGGTTATTCTTACACATCTGCAAACGAGTAAATAATCGACGTCACTGACGTAAATAACGTTGTTCCTCGAAAACAAAACGCCTTTAGATGAAAGTTCAGGTAAGTTAGTGAAACACAAGCTAACGTTAATAGTCGGAGTGAAATAGTGTTCGGTAGCTCCCTCAGAAGCTCTTCCGCGCAGTTTTATCCTGATTTAACTCTCGGTTCGTGTAACTTTGATTTGTAGTGTTTAGCTGAAGTTTGTTGGAGTTGTAGTTGTTAAAGTCTCTCGTCACTTCCGCGTGTCTCTCGCTCCTCAGGCGACTGTAAACTCTCTCCGCGCCGTGTTTACGTCTCTCCTGTCGGGATCTTTTCCTCACCGAACATCCGCTGGATTCTTCCGCAGACTTTTAATGTTGATTCCCGTCATGTCTTCATTTTACTTCAGAACTTTTAGCACTTTTCTTGGAGTTGTTCGTCGTCGCAGGGACCGCCATATTCGCGCACGCGAGCTACGCTCGTGACGTCACACGCCGCGCTCTTCCGCCAACAATCGCTTCAGTTTCAATAATAATAAAAAAAAATATATATATATATATATATATATATATTTAAAATAAAAAATAAGAAAATTCGCTTCAGTTTCAATTTTTTAAAAAAAAGGTTAAATAAAATAAGAAAAATAGCTTCAGTTTTAATAAAAATTCAATTAAAAAAAAAAAAAGAAAAATCGCTTGTTTCAATAAATTAAAAAATAAATGAGAAAAATCGCTTGTTTCAATTACAAAATAAATAAATAAGAAAAATCGCTTCAGTTTCAATTAAAAAAATTAAAAAATCGCTTCAGTTTCAAAGGGAGCCAAAAAAAAAAATTTTTGGTTGAAGACAAGTGTATTTACGTAATAATAAAATTATAAGAAATGTGTTTCAGTCAAGGAAAATAATTACTCCGAGGGGAATGTTTTGGGAATTCTTTATTAGATAAGATTAATTGGGAAAAAGCACGGCTCTTATAACTTTTGTGTCCCCAACAAAGTAAAAGAATTACATTTTGCATAATATATACCCCACTAATGAGATTACATCATTAATGTAATCCTCATTTGAATTGTAATGTCAGTATCGAGTTTATTGATCATCTTTTTCAAATGCCCCCTTGTTAAGGAATTTTGGTCTGATTTGTCAAAAAACCTTCCTAAAAAAATCCAGTTTAGACTCTGATTTAACTATGTGTCATATATTCTGTTATTTTTCTCATTGTAAACATAATATAGGAAATGTATTTATTTTATTGGGAAAATATTATATTCATAAATTGTCTTCAACATTACCCAAATTACAGAATGTTCTTAGTGACTGTAACTACCTAATTATAAAACTACAAAATATTAACTCCAAAAAAAGTGTCAAATTTGTGAAACTGTATAATGATCTGCTGAATGTTTCGTAATGTGTTCTACTTCTGTACTTTTTGTTTTGTTTATTCTTATTCATTTTTTGCCTTATTGTCTTGCTGTATCATTGTTGATCCACAAATGCAAGTTTATGAAAGTTTCCCCGCTTTTCTTACGTTCAATATACTAAAATCTACATTAAATCTTTATCTACCCTACCAAAACTTTGTACGTATGATCACTTTTTGTAAACTGTTATTTAATAATTAATTTGTTTTGTAGGAAAGATTGTTTATTGTTAAGTGATCTGCTCATTTATTTTATTTATTACCTTTTAATGTTTCTTTCTCTCTCTTGAATTGCTTTGTGCATGTTTTGTTTTTTTTACAAATATTAACACATTTTACAGCTTTCTTACCATTTAATTTTTGTTTGTTATTTATACGATTTATTTATATTACATTTATTTTGTATTATGTTGTTTCTCTTTTCTTCATATACAAACGATACAATCTTAATTGTATATTGTTTTATTAATGCAATTGGGGGTAAAAAACACTTTAGTTCCCTCAACAATAACTAAAACTTTTAGTTGGAAAAATAAGAAGGATGTAAAATGTGTTAATATTTGTAGACAATTTAATGTTTATGTTTTTGTAGTTAAAAAAAATAAATAAATTATAAATAACTTAATTTCCTCCTCATCAACATCAAATTTCTGATCATTATTAATAACTCTAGTATGTATTTGACTACTGTTCTCATCCAATCTAATGAGTTTTAAAATGTGCGTCAGCGACTAAAAGTGAAATAAAGTAACTTTTTAAAGTGAATGATCCAGTAATGATTCCGCCGGTGTTTATGGCGCCCTCCAGCGGCCTGATGCTGCAGCGCACGAGCACAGCGACTCATTAACACCGAGCTAAGCGTCTGAAACCGAGGAACGACACGTGCAAATTCATCACTTATCCAACTGTATATACATACACAGCCTTTCATAACAGTTTATAACAATGACAGGAAGTGATAGAAGACCAAATCTGTGTTAAAGTTAAGAGTTCACACAAAAATGAGAATTATCTGAAAATGTGCTCATCCTCGGTTCATCCCAGATCAGGATGGGTTTGTTTCTTCATCAGGTTTGTAGAAATGTGTCTCTGCATCAGTGTCTCAGCAATGGATGCTCTGCAGTGAATGGGTGCCGTCAGAATGAGAGTCTGGACTCATATTGGAGTCAAAAACATCTTAATGCTGGATTAGTTTCAGCTTTTGTCTTCTCCAGATGTTAGCTGATGGACTGGAGTGCTGTGGATTATTGTGATGTTTTTATCAGCTGTTGGACTCTCATTCTGACGGCACCCATTCATTGCTGAGACACTGATGCAGAGACACATTTCTACAAACCTGATGAAGAAACAAACTCATCCTGATCTCAGATGAACTGAGGATGAGCACATTTTCAGATAATTCTCACTTTTGGGTGAACTATTCCTGAAATGCACGTTTACATTTGTGACCCTGCAGCACAAAACCAGTCTTAAGTCGCTGGGGTATATTTGTAGCAATAGCCAAAAATACATTGTATGGGTCAAAATGATTGATTTTTACTTTATGCCAAAAATCATTAGGATATTAAGTAAAGATCATGCTCCATTAAGATATTTTGTAAATTTCCTACTGTAAATATATCAAAACTTCATTTTTGATTAGTAATATGCATTGCTAAGAATTCATTTGAACAACTTTAAAGGTGATTTTCTCAATATTTAGATTTTTTTGCACCCTCAGATTCCAGATTTTCAAATAGTTGTATCTCAGACAAATATTGTCCGATCCTAACAAACCATACATCAATGGAAAGATTATTTATTCAGCTTTCAGATGATGTAGAAATCTCAATTTTGAAAAATTGACACTTATGACTGGTTTTGTGTCACATTTAGGCTTTTATACAAGTGACCTACATTGCATTCATGGCACACATTTACATTTGATCAGTTCTTGCTTTCCCTGAGAGTCGGCTCCACGGGGCTTAGTTTGAGCTACTCTTCCTCGGACACGACTCTTGAGTTTCTGAGGCTGTGCGTGATGTGTTTCTGTTAAAAGACACTTGTTTCTGACAAATTCATTTATTCGAAAAAATATGAACTATAGGGTTTGTACGAAGCAGTTCAAATGACAGTCAGTGGTTTATCCTTCATGCTCCACTAGACGCTGCCGTGTCTCCAGAATGATCTCCTCTATGATCTCCGGCTTCAGGATATCTTTAATCTGCAAGCAAGCAAAGCGAGATGCAGAACAGAGATGAACATGCAGAGCTCAATCATGTGAGGAGAGATCCTGAGCAACCATACCTGGTGCACAAGAGACGCTTCGTAGCAGTAAAGCACGCTCGTGTCGTACAGCAAAACCTTATGAGCCGCGAGAGCCAACAAACAGTTCCTGAGCCTGGAAATCACCTCCCGATCGGACAGAGACACGGGCTGAGACGACCACAGAGACAACACCATTACAACACTTCTAACATGCTTTAAAGTCAGTTATTACTGAAATAGCAGATTACATTCATTCAGCCATTAATTGTAATAATCCAGTGAGATTTTAGAGATCTGATCATCATCAGTCTGTCTGGAGTGACATGAAGAAGCAGAGCAAACTGAGACTAAATCCAGAAGAACTGTGTCTCTGCTTCAAGAAAGCTACCCGTGTTATTAATGTGTATTAGTAGAAGCCTGACCTCCATGCTGGTGTAAAACCCTCCGGCCTCCTCGTCCAGCTGAGCCGGTGTGGGATAAAGCCAGACGAAGCCGTTGTTTCCCAGAATGATGGAGGCGCCGCACGGCAGATTGTGGAAGTGAGTCTTCTGTCTCTTGATGAGCGACGGCGAGAGCAGCACCAGCACACCCTGCCCCAGCTGACACAAACACAGCGTCACACACGTCGCCTCACACACGCGGCTGTAATGCATGCATGCGCCGCTCTCACCTTGCCGTACTTCAAGCTGCGCGTGTGCAGAGAGAGAGCGCCGTCCGAGAAGATGGACTGAACCTCTGCCTTCGAGAGAGTCAAGGAACATCATGAACTCCTGACGACTCCGGTCTACTGTACCTCCACAAACACATTCAATGATTTCAAACGTACAGAACTCACTTTGGGTTAGTCGTTAAAAAATGTATTTCTGCCTTAAAAATATCCTATAAAATATTTCTGTCTTTGGAATCAGTGTTATTTTAGGATTATGTAAATACCGTTACAGTATTGTGAATTCTTGTTTTTGTTTTCATTTTAATTCTAGTTTAATTTTGCTGTTATGCGATTTTCCTCATTTTTATTAGATTGTTTTTATTTGTATTCAGCATTATTTTTATTTCAGTCATTTTGTTGTGCTTTTGTCATTTTTATTAGGTTTTTTGGTAACACTTTACAATAAGGTTCATTAGTTAAACATTAGTTAACTAACATGAACTAACCATGAGCAATACATTTGTTACTGTATTTACTAATCTTCGCTAACGTTAGTTAATAAAAATACAGATGTTCATTGTTAGTTCATGTTAGTTCACAGTGCATTACCTAATGTTAACAAGATTTTAATAATGTATTAGTAAATGTTGAAATGAACATTAACAAACATTAATAAACGCTGTATAAGTGCAGTTCATTATTAGTTCATGTTAACTAATGTAGTTAACTAATGAACCTTATTGTAAAGTGTTACCGGTTTTCTTAGATGTAGTATTTTTGTGATGTGCTTTTATCTTTTTTTTTGTTTTCATCTATTCAGCCTTATTTTTATTTCAGTTTTAGTAATTGTTGTATAATTTTCATTTTCATTAGTTTTTTTATATTTCCATTCAGCTGTACTTTTATTTCAGTTTCAGCTATTTTTGTTATTTCTACTTATTTTTATTTCAGTTTTAGTATTTTTATAATGTGCTTGTCATTTTTTTATTTTATTAATATATATTTCTATTCAGCCTTATTTTATTTCCGTTTTAGTAAATGTTTAAGATATTTTCATTTTCATTCACTTTTTAATATTTCTATTGAGCTGTACTTTTATTTCACTTTCCTGCCTCTATTTATCTTTATTTCAGTTTTAGTATTTTTGTAATGTGCTTTTGTCATTTTTATTAGTTTTTATTTTTTAATAAATATTTTTAGCCTTGTTTCAGTTTAAGTAACTTTGTTATGTGCTTTTATCTTTCTTATTAGTTTTTTTAATTATATTTAGCTTTTTATTTCATTTTTTCATTTTATAAACGTATTTAAGGTAGTTGTCAAGCCAACATTTCTCATTTAGTTTTTTTAAGTTTAAGAATTTCATCTAGTAATTCTATTTAATGTCCTCTTTATTTCAGTTAATGAAGTGATTTGCAGTATTTTAGTTTACTAGTTTACAATTATATTGGTCATACACAGACGAGTCACTCGCTATGAGAGCAGGATCATGAATTAATGAAGAAAGCGCTGATTTGATGACTGATGAGGATACGCTGATGAGATCTCCTTCCTGAAGATAGTCTCTCATGGCCAGCTCGTCCTGCGCTGACCGCCGTCTCTGAGACACAAACAACAGCAGCTCATTCCCTCCGACTCACACACTACCGGCCAGTCAAGATTTTTAATGTTTTGTAAAGAAGTCTCTTCTGCTCACCAAAATACAGCATAAGCAGTAATAATGTGAAATATTTTTACTATTTAAAATAACTGCTTTCTATGTGAATATCTGTTAAACTGTAATTTATTTCTGTGATTAAAGCTGTATTTTCAGCATCATTACTCGAGTCTTCAGTGTCACATGATCCTTCAGAAATCATTCTAATATGCTGATTTGCTGCTCAAGAAACATTTATTATTATCAATATTTAAAACAGTTGAGTACGTTTTTGTCAGGATTCTTTGATGAATAGAAAGATCCAAAGATCAGCATTTATCTGAAATAAAAAGCTTTTGTAACATTATACACTACAATACCATTCAAATGTTTGGAGGATAATAGAAATTAATACTTTAATAAGCAAGGATGCTTTAAATTGATGATAAAGACATTTATAATGTTACAAAAGATTTCTATTTCAGATAAATGCTGTTCTTCTGAACTTTCTGTTCATCAAAGAAACCTGAAAAAACTCTAATCAGCTGTTTTCAACATAATAATAATAATAAATGACGCTGAAGACTGCAGTAATGATGCTGAAAATACAGCGCTGCGTCACAGAAATAAATTACAGTTTAACACATATTCACATAGAAAACAGCTGTTTTAAATAGTAAAAATATTTCACATTATTACTGCTTTTGCTGTATTTTGGATCAAATAAATGCAGGCCTGGTGAGCAGAAGAGACTTCTTTAAAAAAAAAAAAAAAACTGTTCAAAAACAGTGTATGAACAGTTACAGTTGGTTATATGAGCACTTCATCTCAGACACCAGCCGTAGGAACCAGTTTAAGACATGAGCAAGTAAAACACTAGAGTAATTGTGGCTGGTGAGAGACGTGATTGTGTGAATAATGCGGATGCTGTGGCTCACCAGCTCTCCTCCGGGCAGATTAACTGAAGACAGCAGCAGAACTGAATCCAGACGTGAATTCGTCTCCACTTTCCATCGCTTCTGCTGCACCTGAAGCATCAGAGATGCGTCACACACACAACTCTAATCCATTACTGACTCCAAACTACACCACAACCGCAGTTAGTAACGCAACCCATTACATCACACATTTCAGGTAAAATAACGAGACTACTTTTAGATCACTTTTGACCTCACATTGATTTAAATACGATACTATTGTGCCACATTGATATAAAAAATACAAAATATACTCCATTTGTTGTTATCAACAACATGAAGTGCTTTAAATATTATATTGCATCAAGGTTCCCCAAACTGGGTTTGTGCAGGAACTGCTGGGGTTTAACGAAAAGCTAATCATTAATTAAATGTTAATGAAATCATTAATTTAATTTAACAATGTTAAATTAAAATAAATAACTCTAAAATCCAGATTACATGTAATCAGCTACTACACAACTATTAATAAAATGATTAAAATTTTTTTTTTTAAGGAATCACCACAATTTAACATGTTTTAATTTTAGCCAAAAAAAATGAAGTTTGTATAATTTTCAATAAGTAAAAGATAAATTAAATTGTTTTATGTCTTCATTTGATATCCAGCAAAATGTAAATACACAACAGAATTTCTGAGGAAAAGAAAAACATTTTATAAGACTAAATTTGAATACATTAAGTTGTTTTTATGCATTCAAATAATTAGACATGCTAAAACAGAACTTGTTAACAATAAAACCTACGGTGAGAAAAAAACAGAATAGGGCCCTAAACATATAATTTTTGTTAAACTTTTAATAAATAGATGTGAAATTATGTAAGTTGCATGATTTTAATTAGTCAGACATGCTTTCAAATTGAATAAAATTAAATTTAACCATTAAAAAGGAGTTTAGAAAAATTAAAACGGAAAAAACTGATTAAAACCGACTTCACGGAGTGCTGCAGCTCTGGGCTCAGATCTCTCACTAATCACCGAACTCTACAAACCTCTGTGATTCTGCCGACGACCACGTCTCCGACCTCACCGTTATACCTGCGGCAGAGAGAGTGCGAGTCACTGCGAGCAGCAATATTCCAATTATATTCTAATTTAAAACGCATAATTTCAGTTTGGGGGGGAATAGCGTTTGGCTTCTCTCCTGAGGCCACAAGAGGAAAATATTACTGATGCATGTTTCTTCAAACCAATAAAATAACACGACTATCTGTGAAAAAAGTGCATAAATGTTTAAAATGATGTTTATAAACCATATTTAATTACTTAAGTTGCTTAAACAATTAGAAACAAAAAGCATCACGTATGAATGTATAGTTTAATACAAAGGACCGAAAAACAATCACAAAGAGCACTTTTTCTATTTTAAAACGTTTTTACATTTTATTTTAAATTCAACGAATATTCTAAATTTGAATATGTTTGACAGCCCTGCGGAGTATGCAGCGCAGTGTGCACCTGGTCTTCAGGGGTTTGACGCAGATGAGCTTGTTGACCCGCTCCACTTCTCCAGCCACTGAAGCTGTGAGTCTGTCTTCATCCATGTATGTGCCATGACCCCTGAGGAAGAGGAGGATCACACACACACACACACACACACACACACACACACACACACACACACACACTATTACACCAGAGCACATTTTCCAGTTCAAAATTCCATACTTTTCCAGACTCATATTTCCAAAACTCTCAGTAGATTTTCAGACCATATTTAACGTTACTGATTTTCTCGAAAGTGCCGACATACAGAGACCCTAAATTAAAAAACGTATTTAAAAAATACAGACTTTTGCACGCATGCAAGAAACTTTTGTTTGTGACCTTGAGAAACTACCCTAGTAAATAAGTAATATATTTCAAATACATTTATTTCATACTAAGAATGATTTAAATGTATTAAGTACACTAGTTTAGTTCACTGAAAGTACAATTGAGGGGTATTTTTATTAAGTACACTACCACTCAATAGTTTTTGAAGAGTAAGATTTTTAATGTTTTGTAAAGAAGTCTCTTCTGCTCACCAGGCCTGCGTTTATTTGATCCAAAATACAGCAAAAGCAGTAATATTGTGAAATATTTTTACTATTTAAAATAACTGTTTTCTGTGTGAATATGTGTTAAACTGTAATTTATTTCTGTGATCAAAGCTGTATTTTCAGCATCATTACTGCAGTCTTCAGCGTCACATGATCTTCAGAAATCATAATAATATGCTGATTTGTTGCTCAAAAAAACATTTATTATTATTATTATCAATATTTAAAACAGTTGAGTACATTTTTCAGGATTCTTTGATGAATAGAAAGATCCAAATATCAGCATTTATCTGAAATAAAAAGCTTGTGCAACATTATAAACTACAATACCATTCAAAAGCTTGGAGTAGGTATTTTATTTATTTTTTCTGGGAAAGAAATAGTAGAAATTAATACTTTAATTAGCAAGGATGCTTTAAATTGATCAGAAGTGATGATAAAGGCATTTATAATGTCAAAAGATTTCTATTTCAGATAAATGCGGTTCATCAAAGAAGCCTGAAAAAATTCCACTCTGCTGTTTTCAACATAAAAATAACAATAATACATAATAATAAATATTTATTGAGCAGCAAATCAGCATATTAGAATGATTTCTGAAGATCATGTGACACTGAAGACTGGAGTAATGATGCTGAAAATACAGCTGCACATCACAGAAATAAATTACAGTTTAACACATATTCACACAGAAAACAGTTATTTTAAGAGACTTATATATATATATATATATATAAAAACATTAAAACTTATACTGTTCAAAAAGAATTTTTTTTTTGCATGCTTACCATTAAAACTTCTAGCTTTATAAACCTATTTCCTTTGTGCATCACTGCCATCTTACTATGAATAAAAATAGAGCATGGATGCACATGAATTAATAGAGATCTACTTGCTCAAAATGTGGTAACTTAGTCCCTCTAATATCAACACAATGTCTGGAAATGCAAACACTTTTTCAGTCTCTGCTATTTCCATACTTTACACTCCTTAGTGAACAGAACTCTCCAGATGGACTCTGTCATGTATTTTATAGCAGGAAAAACTGATATTAACTATAAAAGTGTTCACTCAGGTCTGTTAAAATCCCCGGATATTTACACACATTCACACGTGACTCGGAGGGTCACCACGCTGACTGCGATAAAGCGCTGTATTCGGACGCGCTTGTACCTCATGAAGCCCGTGTCAGATGTGATGATATCGCCAGGAACCACCAGATGTTTGTCCTCCCGGTTAGACCGAGATAATGCCGGTGAAACGTGTTTGTGCACCGCCGGGAGCCTCATCTCCGCCGCCATGTTTCTCACCGGAACCGCGCGAAACGGCGGAGCGCGACCCGATTTCATAATAAAAGCGCAGCTGTATTTGTTTAGAATCTTTTATTCAACTGCATTTGATGCTACATAATTAATTAGTAAAATAACTCAACGTTATTAAGTCATTTCTAAACGTGTGGCGTAAAACCTGTGAGCTTTTATTTTGTAATGAGCTGAGTGTCCGCTAGATGGCAGCATTGACTTTATTAAACTATCAATCAGAGGCGAGAAGGCGTCGAGGAGATTGTGTACAACAAGGTTTTCAGCACAATTTTGCCCATTTATAGGCCCTAGAGATGTGCGTATTAAATATGATTTTTCATAAATAGGCATTATACTTATTGTTCAACAGAATTTTACAAAGAATGTTTAAGTTATGAGAGAATATATATATATATTTTTTTTTTATTGGCTAAAATGTTGTAACACGCTTTGCCAAATAAGCATTATTTTTTCAGTTGATTTATACCCACAAAGGGGCAAACATTAAAATCAAAAACAAACAAACAAAAAATTGTAGCAGTGATGGGAGAAACGAATCTTTTCGAAGATTCGAATCAATTGAATCAATGATTCACTGCTGTTTCGAAGCGCTCTGCTGTGTGTAAAAAAAAGTGTGCAAATGCAACAAACACTCAGGCTAAAACATGCATAAAAACAGCTTTTAAAAGCCCATTGCAAATGTTTTATTGAAAGCATAATACATTAAATGCAATAAAAATAATAATAAAATACCATTAAATATGAAGTGTCTGTGTAATATGTGGTTTTTAAAATATTTTATATTGATATGCAAGGCTTGCTTTGTTTGTTCAGCTTCTATATAGAGGCCAGTAAGAGACTATTAACTACTCCTCATCCTTTTAATTACACAAATGTCTCGTTGGATCAAACTGATCTGAGATCCGAGACGCTGCAGTGGTTCGCCGCTGGGGGAGATCTCCATGAACTCGCGTGATTCACGGGTTTAAAGAGATTATTCAACAGCAAAACATTCAGATTTCGAAACGCTTCGAAACAGTGATGATGTAACGAGGCCTCGTTTACTGAGATCACGTGACTTTGGGAGTTTGATAAGCGCTCTGAACCATAGACTCTAAATAACACTGTAGATACATAACGCATTAAGCTGATGGCGTTTCATCTGAAGTGGGCGTGTCTTGTCTTGGCCTGTCTCCCGGGGGCGTGGCGGATCGATCGCGTCGCGTCGAATGTCTAGGAGAGATGATGAGCTCCGCGTCGGGTTTCGGTAAAGCGTTGGTCATCATCACCGGAGCGTCGAAGGGCTTCGGCCGGGCTCTGGCTCTGTCCATCGCGCCGCGTCTGGCGGCGGGCTCCGCGCTGATCCTCGCGGCGCGATCTGATGACCTGCTGCAGCAGCTGAAGGCGGATCTGAGCCGCGCTCACCCCGCGCTGACGCTCCGCTGCGCCGCCGCTGATCTGAGCTGCCAGGCGGGCGTCGAGAGCGTCATCGCCGCGATCACACACAGCGACCCGGACATCGAGCATCTGCTGCTCTTCAATAACGCAGGTGAGACTTTCGCGTTCTCACAGACTTCATCTGCGTTGATTTGCCTTCACTTAAACACACAAATGCTACAATAAAAACCTGGTCATTGTATGGTAAGTTCCCCATACTGTATGTGTACTTTACCAGTGTGTTTTTATATAGAAAACATTCCTTCCATTCCATTCATTAAAGCACACATACTTTTTAAACTTACTTGAGTAAAGTAAAAATACTTCACTACTGTCCACCTCTGCTGTTACTTTACTCATCCTCAGGCCATCCCAGATGTACAGTAGATGAGTTTTTTTCTACAGTAGAACAGAATATTTTTAGCTGAAACCGTGCTCCTTGGTGATTCATATAATGCAAGTGAATGGGTACCGTCACTTTTATAATACGGAAAAGCATGTCAGGCAGCACAAAATGAATCCCGTGGCTCCTGACGATATATTGAGATCTTATGAAGCGAAACGATCAAAACTGAACATTATTTACAGCATTATTACCTGTAATCTTGGCAAACAAGGAGATCTGATTCTTTTCCGCGAACTGGTTCTTTTGGACAGTTCGTTTCAATGAACTGATTCAAATAACCAATTCACCAGTTTGTTAATGTAGCCATGCAATGATACATAACGTGGATGATTAACATGTTAATAAACTAGTCTTTATCAGCTCACCTTTTTACATAAACAATGAGAAACCATGAAAACTTTAATTAGGCCGCTTCATTCAAAGTTTTCAGTTCACGCGTGCTCATATCAGCAGTTCTTCGGTCCGAGTCGAACTGATTCCTCAGTTCAGTGACTGTTAGAGGAACTGAATCAGTTCATTCATCACAGGATCAGAAACGCCGCTATTTTGACTCATTTCCAGTCGGAGTGACTGTCAGGCGTCTGAAAGTGAGTTTTTATTCAGTAACTTGTAGATCTGTGCTGCTGGAGCCGCGAACTGATTCAGACGCTTCAGTCCAGTTCAGAAGAATGATTCGTTAGTGAACCAGACACGCTCTGGATTACAGGTGACAATGCTGTAAATAATGTTCAGTTTCTTGCACAGAACGATCGTTTCGCTTCATAAGACCTCCATATATCGTCAGGAGCCATGAGGACTCATTTAGTGCTGCCTGATGTGCTTTTTTTGACTCTCAAAGTGACGGCACCCATTGACTCTCATTATATGAATCACGGTTTCAGCTAAAAATCTTCTTTACTGTTCAGCTGAAGATAAAGTGTCTTGGATGGCCTGAGGATGAGTGACGTGTGCTGTAATGTGATGTTAGTGTGCTCTGAACGCAGCGTCTCTGGGCGATGTGTCGCGGTTCTGTGGTGACTTCACGGATGTGGATGAGGTGAACTCGTACCTGTCTCTGAACGTGAGCTCTGCTCTCTGTGTGACGGCGGGGGTTCTGCGTGCGGTCCCGCGGCGCTCCGGCCTGACGCGCGTGGTCGTGAACATCAGCTCGCTGTGTGCGCTCCGGCCCTTCCCGTCCTGGGTCCTGTACTGCAGCGGGAAGGCGGCCCGGGACATGATGTTCCGCGTGCTGGCGGAGGAAGAACCCGAGCTCCGAGTCCTGAACTACGCACCAGGTGCGACATGAGGCACTCACAGCTTCACAAAGCATTGTATAACATATATCGCTTTATATCAAGAGCAGTATTGCATAAAAATAAAAACCTGTCCCTGTTGATTGCTTCTATTGTCCTCATTTGGATAAAAGCATCTGCTAAATGACTAAATGTAATAAATCTTAACTATAAGGTGATATTTACACGGCCGTTCAAAAGTTTGGGATCAGTAAGATTTTTGATGTTTTTAGAGAAGTTTCTTCTGCTCATCAAGGCTGCATTTATTTAATCAAAAATACATAAAAGACAGTAATATTGTGAAATATTATTACAATTTAAAATAATGGTTTTCTATTTTAATATACTTTAAAATGTAATTTATTTCTGTGATCAAAGCTGTATTTTCAGCATCATTACTGCAGTCTTCAGTGTCACATGATCTTCAGAAAACACAGGTTTCAAACATTAAGAATCTTGCTGTGTGTGTGTGTGTGTGTGTACGTATCGCATATCTACATTCTGTGGGTAGATTAAGATACAAGTTTAACATATTTAAAAGTTATATGAAATTGTCGCAATTTCTAGTGGGTTTGAATCTAGTATATGACAATATATTACATATATGGAAATATGATATTTGTACATGTGTTACATTTGTTCATAGGTTGTTTCTGCCATAGAATAAAAAAGATAATTGTTACCCTTTATAGAAAAAACCTCATAATTGCAGGAAAAAAGTCAGAATTGTAAGGAAAAACTCTTCCTGAGAATAAAAGTCTGAATTGTGAGAAACTTGCAAAAATAAAGGTCAGAATTGTGATAGCTTTTCGTCTGTGCTGGAATTAAGCTTTCAATACATGAAGAGTGCTTTTGACTGTAAACATCAAAAACACAATAATGCATTTGCGTTTTTAAAACAAAGCTAGTTTAAGCTATTTCTCATATCATGCATGCATTTTTATTTGACACTAAATCTTTAAAATTAAAACAGGAAACCATATTTTTGATTGGAAAAAAATCCATGCAAAAAGATTTTCTGGCCATTTTGTTCAGGCGTGTGAAATGTAGTGTGACTGTGAAAAGGCTTTGGTTTTGATTTGTTCAAACTCATGAAGCGTTTGATTGCGATCTAACATGCATGATGGGTTTGTTACGCAGTCAGTCAGGATTCACACGCACGTCACGGCAGGGTTATCTGATGTCTCGGCTGTGTTTGACTCCTGCATGTATATCTGCATTAACGGTGTGATTGTGGCGCTCCGCAGGGCCTCTGGACACAGACATGCAGCGGCAGGCGAGGAGCAGCTCTGCAGACGACGCTCTGAGAAGCTCCTTCAGTGTCATGCATGCTCAGGGTCAGCTGCTCACCTGTGACCAGTCCATCAGCAAACTCATGCAGGTCCTGCTGGAGGACAAATACACCTCTGGAGCTCATCTGGACTTCTATGATTTATAGAGTTCGTGCCTTAAACTACTGCTCATTCTCTCTGTTCATCACCGCGCGCTTGATTGAGATCATTAATGATCTGTAACGTCTGTCTGATGTGTTCTTGTGTCGTCACGATACTGGAAAACCTGAAAAATGTGACCCTGGACCACAAAACCAGTCATAAGGTCATCTGAAAGCTGAATAAATAATCTTTCCATTGATGTATGGTTTGTTATGATAGAACAATATTTGGCAACTATTTGAAAATCTGGAATCTGAGGGAGCAAAAAAATCTAAATATTGAGAAAATCACCTTTAAAGTTGTCCAAATGAAGTTCTTAGCAATGCATATTACTAATCAAAAATGAAGTTTTGATATATTTACAGTAGGACATTTACAAAATATCTTCATGGAACATGATCTTTACTTAATATCCTAATGATTTTTGGCATAAAAGAAAAATGGATAATTGTGCTCCAGGGTCTGCTGGTATTGCTGTATTGAAACTTTCTAATATTTCAGCATCAAAAATGTGACATTTTGACAACGCTGTGTTCATTAGAGTGATGATCCTGTGAGAATTGTGCCTTAATCATCAGACGTATTTCTGGACCAAACGAACGCGCTCTGTTTGTGATTGTTTGCCACATGTTTCTTCAGTATGTCCTCAAACTCATGTTTGTTTACTAAAGATATCTTTCTATTTTTCATGTCATAAATACACAAAAGACTTCCATATATAAATCTGTTACTTATGTTATCTATACCATGTGGTGCATTTTATTCTTAAATTAATCTTTTTTCATATCATTCATAGTTTTAAGAATCTTTTTCTATAATCAAAACTTATAGTATCATGAATTGCTGTACTTGAAGGACAGCCTGGGTTCTGTCTGCTCTTATCTGTGGTGTTATAATGCAGACGTGTGATTTTATAGCGCTGTCGTCTCTCTCTGTCATGTTTGTGTTGATGGTGTCCAGTGTCTCTGGACGCTTCTGCTTCTGCTGTAAACAGTTGGACGAAACATACACAGCTGTTTGGAGAGATGGCACTTTTTTCCGAAAATCAATCATGTTTGGAAGCTCTGGATCTCACACACCTGATGTAAACGCTGACGAATAAGGAGCGTTTGGCATCAGGGAGCTGCTTTCATAACGGCCTAATTTCTTAGAAATCATTCTTGGGACGTCTTCAGCTATAGAGCATTTATATCCAATTATTTTTTCAACCTTTCACAAATTAAAGCAAAGGCGTTAAATCAGAGGATAAAGTCTTAAAACCATGAAATTTTGGCATTAAATGTTGCATGCACTGCAAAAAAACGAATATCCTTCTCCGTATTTTTATCTTGTTTTCCAATACAAATATCCTTAAATCAAGATGCAGTTACTCGAGATATGAAATGAAGACGTGAAGTATTTATTAAATCATTAACCAACTTAATTTTGATCAGTTTCTCAGAAAACAAGAGTTCTTACATGAAGTCATTTTGCTTCTTCAGTGGATGTATCTTGATTTAAGAATCTTCAGATAAAAATACTACAAATGTTAATTAAATGCAAGTACTTTAAATGTAATTACAATGCACTGACGTTCATGTATCGACTGTATGAAGTTCTCAAGCACATATGGTTAAGCCACCTAACCCACTATCGATGTTATGTTTATTTACAAACGACAAAAAATGAATTTAAAACCTTAATGTATAACTTTGTCTAATATGTAGACAATATTGTCTTTGTTTATAAAATATCCAGAAAATGGACATGAATGGTTGAACACACTCAAGGCCTCAAAACTAGACACACAAACCTCAAGAACGCTGGAAAACAATAATCCTATAACAATAACTGAATAATTAATGCATGCTGGGAACTCACAAAGCCTTAATATTTCAACAATTTGAAATTCTTTGTTCAGACGACTGTGTTTGATTAGTTGGGACAACACTTCTGCCGAGCCGGAGACAGTATAGTGAAGTATTTTTACTTCACAACATTCCGAAGCATAATATTGTACTTTTTATAGCACTACGTTTCATATTAAATATCATTTAATTAGTGTTGTTAAATGATTAATCGCATCCAAAATAAAGGCTAATATATGTGTGTGCTGTGTTTATTTATTATGTATATATAAATACACACACATACAGCATATATTTTGAGAATGTATTTGCATGTTGCAAATTATATAAATATATTTAATATGTAAATATGCCATTTTTATTAAATATATACATGCATGTGTGTGTATTTATAAATTCATAATAAATATACACAGTACACTCACATATATTATGTAAACTTTTATTTTGGATGCGATTAATCCTTTGACAGCACTACATTTAATACATAATTACATTAGAAATCTAGTACTTTCTTACTTTTACTCAAGTAATTCTAAATTTTACTTGTACAAGAAAGTACTGAATTTCTAATGTTCTTAAGTATTAAAGGTAAAAAAACCTACTTTTATTTATGAAATGAAGTGCAGTAAAAATACGACATTATGCTTTGGAAGTGGAAGTGGGTGAGTAATTATTTTAAGTGTTTTTAGTTTTATTTATTTTTAATTGTTTTGTAAATCTTGTGATGAAACTAATTGGCCAGGACACTCCTGTGAAAGGGATTTTTAATCTCAGAGAGTCTTCTTCTGGTCAAATAAAAAATTATAATACGGTAATAAAAAAGTAAAAGTTTTCCAAAGAAAAACACAGATAGCCTACTTTTTAAATTTACTTGAGTAAAGTAAAAAAAAAAGACTTCACTGCTGTCCATAAGCCTGTCGGTCTGACAAGGGTTTTTATGCAGTTTCAAGAAAATAGGATTTTTTTAGTATTTGAGACTCAAAAGGTTTCGTAAACTGGAAAATACACGGTTGCATGTTTTACAGATGCATGAAGGTAAAGGATGATGCATCCGTTTGTGAACTTCAACACTGTTTCAGCGCTTTCACTGTCACATCAGTGGTCTGTCAGCTCATGATGAACACACACAGCTGACGGACGAAAATACTCCAGGCTCGCAGCTCTCCTGACTGTGTGCTGCTTGACGGAGGATCTATTTTTAGCCGAGCTGTGGATGAGAAGGTGAGGTCTGGAGACGGCAGTCCCTGCCTGAGCTCGAGCGGAGAGCAGTCTGTGGCATGACTGTGGAAAAGATGGATCCTGTGGAAGTGTTTGCGGCCGGAGAGAAAGGCCGTGGCCTCCGAGTCACCAAAGAGATGTCAGCCGGAGAAGTTGTGTTTGCTGAGGCCAGCTTCGCTGCGGTCGTGTTCGACAGGTGAGATCGGTGACGTACCTGCTCAGGAACGGCTTTCTTTGTAACTAAGATGAAGTCTTGAACTTGTTTCGGGACACATAGATGGTGAATTTGTGGTATAAAAGGATACCATCTCACATGTCACTTAATTAGAGAGAGATCCTGCTGGAGAACTTGCCATTTTTAATTTTTAATTGCCAGTCAAAAGATTCTGAACAGAAAGATTTTTAATGTTTTTTAACGAGGTCTCTTCTGCTCACCAAGCCTGCATTTATTTGATCCAAAATACAGCGAAAGCAGTACAATTTTGAAATATTTTTACTATTTAAAAAAGCTGTTTTCTATTTAAATATATTTTTAAGAGTTTTTAGCATCATTACTCCAGTCACACGATCCTTCAGAAATCATTCTAGTATTCTGATTTGCTGCTTGAAAAACATTTATTATTATTATTATTATGTTGAAAACAGCTGAGAATAATTTTTTCAGGTTTCTTTGATGAATAGAAAGTTCAGAAGAACAGCATTTATCTGAAATAGAAATCTTTTGTGACATTATAAAAGTCTTTATCATCACTTTTGATCAATTTAAAGCATTCTTGCTAAATAAAAGTATTCATTTATATAATCCCAAAAACCCAATTAACATACTGACTCCAACCTTTTGAATGGTATTTGTAGCATATAATGTATAATGTTGCAAAAGCTTTTTATTTCAGATAAATGCTGATCTTTGGATCTTTCTATCCAAATACGATCCGCTCTTAAATATTGATAATAATAATAACAACTGTTTTAAATATAGATAATTCTTGAGCAGCAAATCAGCATATTAGAAGACTGCAGTAATGATGCTGAAAATTCAGCTTTGATCACAGAAATAAATTACATTTTAACATATATTCAAATAGAAAGCAGTTATTTTAAATAGTAAAAAATATTTCACAATATTACTCCTTTTTTATTTTGATCAAATAAATGCAGGCTTGCTAAACAGAAGAGAATTCTTTAAAAACATTAAAAATCTTACCGTTCAAAAACTTTTGACTGATAGTGTATTTGTCCTGTAATAAGAGTAAAACACCCTGTTTTTGGACTTGAAAAGTTTTGGTGGCAGTATATTAGTGCATTCTCAGAGAAAAGGTACAAAAGCTGGGGCTGCACCTCTTCAAAAGGTGCTCCTTTGTACATTTTTAGCTGATAATATGTGCGTTTAAGGTTCCAGTGTGGACCTTTTAGGTACAAAGGTGTACATTTTGAAAAGGTCCTGCCCCAGTGACAGCTTTTGTACCTTTTTTCTGAGAGTGTGGCAACTCTACATAGATGTATCTGCACAAAATAATCATTTGGTCTTGTCCCAAACGCAACAGTGCTTTATGTCAACGATGCAGGCAGTTTTCTATAGATGCACCTTCACCGATCTATATTTGGAATTGGTGTTTAAATGACGGAAAGTGTCTGTTAAATGGAGAACAGAGGTCAGTATGTACATATTCTGCAGGTTAAGCTCCAGCGATGTGAGAGCTCAGATTACTGAGTGTCTGATTCAGGATCAGCTGTGCTAAACCGCTTAAAAAATGGCCTTTCACATTATGCCTTGTGAGTAAACATTCTCTAGATTGAAGGGTTTCCTACATTATTCCTCTTCAGGTGTTGCTCATGAAAATGTTTAAAGTCTATCTTCTGTTGTTTTGGAGATATTCTTGTGCACAGAGTCACCAGAATAACTGAAGGCTATGATTTGGATGCACTACGATTATACAGTGTAAAGACGTTCATAATTAATCCATATAGTTCCTGCAGTTAACTCTGATCAGCTGCATTGCCACGTTTCTCCTCATTGGCTTAGCGTTTCATTTCTTAACATTGCTTTTGAAATGCAAAGCCTCTTAGTCTGTTAGATACATAGATGTTAGATACATTAGATAGTCTGTTTTTGTTTTTTCCCAGGAGAATTTCAGATTGTGTTATGTTTAGATTCATATGTACACTGTAAAAAAAAATCCGTAAAATTTACGGCAGCTGGCAGCTGTGGTTGCCGGAATTCTACCGTAAAAAATACGGTAGCAACATTTTAGGTTTTACGGTTTTAACTTAAATTTACAGGTAAATACCGTAATTTCATCAACTGATATAATGTTAATATACCAACCTACTGAAGTACTGACATCTGTTTAGTACCTTTGAAATACACTGATAACCACCAAAAGCAGAAGGTGATGAGAAAGTCACATGATGAACTAAAGCCCATCACAAGCAGCTTTTAAATAATAACATATATAGAAGGTGCACAGTGTCATTAATTTAACAACATTAGATGTAACATACAACCCTAATAAACATAACTGATAAGAAAAAACTAAGAAGAAACATTCAAACAAAATTTGAAATGCAACGCAAGGAATTCTGGGAACGTCAATTTACGGTTTTTCCCTGTGAATTTTACATTCTTTTTCAGTTCCTAAAACTGTATTTCACTGTAAAATTGTCTGAGATGTCTATTACAGTTTTTCACCGTATATATATTAGGGGAACTTACCGCTAACCATTTAACAGGTTTTTACTGTAGCATTTTCACAGTTTTTTACCGTTAATATCACGGTAATTTTTTACAGTGTTGTTTTGTGTACTTGTGGATGTTAAACGCTGTGAGAGCTTCAACTCTCATGTGACAAGATCACAGTTTCACCTCCATAAAAAGTCAAGAGCCACAGCAGAAAACAGCACAGAGCACTCAACGCTTTCAGCTTCTGTGAACACAAACACACTTCCATCAGTGTCTGGATGAAGCCAATATAGAAGACAACAAACTTCTGCTTCTGCAAACGTCTGCTTACTGTACGCTGACTTTATAAAGAGGTGCATTCGATGACATCAGTGCTCGGTAATGTCATCCTAAAATAGACCGTTATGTAAATCACACGAAGCAATATTTCTAAGCGTGCAAGCTGACACCAAGACTGAGATGAAATATCTTAACTGGTCTAATGGATATGAATCGCCTCAGTTAGCTGATTTGTTAACACATTTGTACATACAGTTTGTTCCTTAAATCATGTTACTAATCAAAATGTCACAATAAAAGACTGTTAAGCACATTAAATGTAACCCATTTTAAGAGAGATAAATTTATCACACGAGTCAAGCATCCAGATGGACTTTTATTCGATCCTTTGGGAAAAGATTTGAGTTTAATGTTGCCCATATAAAGAATATTTATATAAAGATCCTTCTGAGAGTTATCTGCCTGTCTGATTCACATGAGCGGGGTGGGATCACAAAAACAACCAAAGACAACCAGATACATACAGTACAGCAAAAGAGCAAAAGAATAAAGAGTTTTTCTGAATTACTGAATGTCTATATTTTTTTATTTCTATATGTAAACCCAGAATACCTGCTGTTCAGTCATTGCCATGAAAGTTTAGCTTAGTGACCTTTAATTTGAACATTATGTTGGCCAGAACTTTGCAGAAGTTTTCTCTACATTGTAAACAGGACCTGACCCAACCCTAACCTAAACCAACTAAAGAGACTAAAAGAGAACTGTCTTCTTCAAGTGATGTCTACATTGTGTATATGTGACCCTAGTGCATAAAACCAGTCACAAGGGTCATTTTTTGATCTGAAAATTGATCTGAAAGCTGCATAAATAATCTTTCCATTGATGTATGGTTTGTTAGGATCGGACTATATTTGTCTGAGATACAACTATTTGAAAATCTGGAATCTGAGGGTGCAATAAAATCGAAATATTGAGAAAATCACCTTTAAAGTTGTTCAAATGAAGTTCTTAGCAATGCATATTACTAATCAAAAATGAAGTTTTGATATATTTACGGTAGGAAATTTACAAAATATCTTCATGGAACATAATCTTAATATCCTAATGATTTTTGGCATAAAAAAAAAAAAAAAGTATAATTTTGACCCATACAATGTATTGTTGGCTATTGCTACAAATATACCTGTGCTGCTTATGACTGCTTTTGTGCTGCAGGGACACACATATTTGCTTGGATGCAGCTGGTGAGATCTTTTGTCATTGTGAGTGTAGAGTGTGTTGTTTCCACATAATGAGACTGTTTACTTTTTATATAGGCCACTGAGGTATATCTTGGAATATGCCATTTTAGGTCACCATTTCCATGAAAGATCTCAGTCTGTCAAGCTTTCCTCTCACAAGCTCCCAACGCAGTCCTGCCGATAAGGACAGGTGTCCTGATGTAATGCAGTTCCTGTCCTTCTGCTTTTGTTGATTCTGTGGACTTCGGGTTAGGGTTGGTGTTTCCCTTTGTTACCCCTAATTGTGTGCACCTGTGTCTTGTTTGTCACTCGGCTCCCGTGGGTAATTAAGCCCTTGCATTTCTATTGTTCATTTGTCAGGTTTTGTCCATTTGTTGCTGTTTCTCCGGTAGCTGAGTTCATGTTTCTTCATTTTCTAGTTTCTTGAAAGACATAAACAAGAGCACAAGGACTGGAACATTAATAATTACATCTTAAAAGACTAGGCTTTTTTAATAGTGGTCTACATTTTGTTTCATGGTAAAAAAAAAAATTATTGCATATGACCCTTAAAATAATAATTGTGGTGGATTTGAAAATTGAATGGAAACTGAACTCATATGTATGTACATTACATCGTACCTTTAAAATCATGCAGACTTCTAAGGGAACACCTTGAAATATATAGGGCCCTATTTTAAGAACAGTATGTCAAGACTCAGTGCTTTGCAGTATGTCAGATGTCCAGAGTGTTTGGGAAGAGTGAAGGAGCAACGCTCTAACAGCTGAAGTTGAGATCAGTTCATGCAACCCTTACGCAAAGAAAATATATTTCCTAATATATGAATGATCAATATATTAAATGACATAACAGTATATTAGAAATTATACAGAATAATATATTGTGTAAATATATTATCAATATATTGAATAGTACATAAAGAATTGCCACTTGCATACGTATATTGAAAAATATGTGACAATATATTTACTTATTAATCACAATATATGTAATTTTATATTCAGTAATACACTTTATAATATATAGATAAGATATCATGTGTAAAAATATATTGAACATGTATTTACTCAAGCAGTATAAACACACACATATAGAAATATATATTTCTTATTTTTAACAATAATTTATGATATACATGTTCCATATTTTAAAATATAGTTAGTTTACAAGAGCATAAGCACACCTGCTCATACTAAACACGTAGTGAACAGACTATCACCGTGCTGAAAACTGCACTGCCATTACTTTTTAAATAAAGTAATATATAATTTAATGGTAACCCCACAAACATACACGTACTAGAAACCCTTTTACATTTCAAAATAATACAGCATTAAACACTAACACAAAACACACATGAAAGCAGAAAACACACTTGAAATAACACTTATTTTCAACATTTTTACTCTCCTTTAACGGTCAGAAGCAAAGCATGCTGGGAACTAGAAATATGCTTTGACTCATTCCATGAATGTGTTTGTAAATACGCGTGTACATATGTTCACATTTATATGGGAGCATCTATGAGCAATATATACTCAATAAAGATCAAACATTATGAATATTAGATTTATCTTTGTCCTCATATCTAAATATATTTGTATGTATCAATATATAGCCATATATTGTCAGTGCATATATTGCTGTATATTGAAAAGTATAAGCACTAGTTTCCAATATATGGAAATGTATTATGTAATATATCACATTATATTTTGCAGTATATTCCCACATATTTTTGTTTCGTAAGGGAAGGCCAGGACCTGAGTAGGTTGAGTCAAGACCTGTAAAGGATCTGAACGATTCATACCATGCAAATAAATAGGCTTTCCTTTGGCATGAATTCCTGTTTCACATCAGTGTTCAAAGCGCACACCGACACGATAGAGTCCCAAGTCGAGGCCGAGTCCAAAAACTCCATAACAAGTCCATAAAAATATGGTCTTGGACTCAGACTTTAGATGGAGTCCGGTCTTGTCCAGTCTCAAGTCCTACACCTGGGATTCCCGGTCAAGCAACAGTAGTATAAATGAATACATTTCGTGAGTGTTAATGGACTGCATGCCTTGCATTTATATTCTTCATATAAGCATGGAAAACGCTGGTGCTCGTCAGAACATTGGATTTTCCAGCAGATCAGAATCATGAATCATCCACTGTGACTGCAGACTTAGGACACTTGATAGCAGTAATTTGGTAGTTTACATGTAAAAATAGACGTCTTAAATGTATTTCTCATCTCTCACAAAAATATTACATTTTGTGCCGCTTCATCGTTTACATGTACACTGCCGTTCAAAAGTTTGGGATCAGTAAGATTTTTAATGTTTATTAATAGAGTCTCTTTTGCTCATTGAGGCTGCATTTTTTTTTTAAAACAAAACAAAAACCAAAAAAACAGTAATATTGTGAAATATTACTGCACTTGGTAATACTGGTTTCCTATTTTAATATACTTTAAAACATCATTTATTTCAGTAACACAGCATCATTACTCCAGTCTTCAGTGTCACATGATCCTTCAGAAATCATTCTAATATACTGATTTATTATCAGTGTTGAATGTTGTG
This sequence comes from Onychostoma macrolepis, assembly GCF_012432095.1. Taxonomy (NCBI): domain Eukaryota; kingdom Metazoa; phylum Chordata; class Actinopteri; order Cypriniformes; family Cyprinidae; genus Onychostoma; species Onychostoma macrolepis. The sequence goes on from NC_081159.1 coordinate 686,125, forward strand.
CTGCTTAATATTTTTTTCGAACCTGTGATATTTTTTCTTAGTTAAAAGTTTAAAAGAATTTATTAAATATATATATATATATATATATATATATATATATATTAAGCAGCACAACTGTTTCCAACATTGATAATAAATCAGCATATTATTATGATTTCTGAAGATCATGTGACACTGAAGACTGGAGTAATGATGCTGAAAATACAGCTGCGCATCACAGAAATAAATGATATTGTAAAGTATATTAATATAAAACCAATATTACAAATTGCAATAATATTTCACAATATTACTGTTTTTTCTCTCTATTTTTGATTTAAAAAATGCAGCCTTGATGAGCATAAGAGACTGCATTAAAAACATAAAAATCTTACTGATCCCAAACTTTGAACAGCAGTGTACACAATTGGTGGTCACAGTGAACAGCCCTGGTATGAAAATAGAGCACATAGTGTGTTCTCAATGAGGATGCTACTAAAACACGTGTGTGTGTGTGTGTGTGTGTGTGTGTGTGTGTGTGTGTCTGTGTGTGTGTGTGTGTGTGTGTGTGTGTGTGTGTGTCTGTGTGTGTGTGTGTGTGTGTGTGTGTGTGTGTGTGTGTCTGTCTGTGTCTGTCTGTGTGTGTGTGTGTGTGTGTTTACAAGAGCATAAGCACACCTGCTCATACTAAACACTTAGTGAACAGACTATCACCGTGCTGAAAACTGCACTGCCATTACTTTTTAAATAAAGTAATATATAATTTAATGGTAACCCCACAAACATACACGTACTAGAAACCCTTTTACATTTCAAAATAATACAGCATTAAACACTAACACAGAACACACATGAAAGCAGAAAACACACTTGAAATAACACTTATTTTCAACATTTTTACTCTCCTTTAACGGTCAGAAGCAAAGCATGCTGGGAACTAGAAATATGCTTTGACTCATTCCATGAATGTGTTTGTAAATACGCGTGTACATATGTTCACATTTATATGGGAGCATCTATGAGCAATATATACTCAATAAAGATCAAACATTATGAATATTAGATTTATCTTTGTCCTCATATCTAAATATATTTGTATGTATCAATATATAGCCATATATTGTCAGTGCATATATTGCTGTATATTGAAAAGTATAAGCACTAGTTTCCAATATATGGAAATGTATTATGTAATATATCACATTATATTTTGCAGTATATTCCCACATATTTTTGTTTCGTAAGGGAAGGCCAGGACCTGAGTAGGTTGAGTCAAGACCTGTAAAGGATCTGAACGATTCATACCATGCAAATAAATAGGCTTTCCTTTGGCATGAATTCCTGTTTCACATCAGTGTTCAAAGCGCACACCGACACGATAGAGTCCCAAGTCGAGGCCGAGTCCAAAAACTCCATAACAAGTCCATAAAAATATGGTCTTGGACTCAGACTTTAGATGGAGTCCGGTCTTGTCCAGTCTCAAGTCCTACACCTGGGATTCCCGGTCAAGCAACAGTAGTATAAATGAATACATTTCGTGAGTGTTAATGGACTGCATGCCTTGCATTTATATTCTTCATATAAGCATGGAAAACGCTGGTGCTCGTCAGAACATTGGATTTTCCAGCAGATCAGAATCATGAATCATCCACTGTGACTGCAGACTTAGGACACTTGATAGCAGTAATTTGGTAGTTTACATGTAAAAATAGACGTCTTAAATGTATTTCTCATCTCTCACAAAAATATTACATTTTGTGCCGCTTCATCGTTTACATGTACACTGCCGTTCAAAAGTTTGGGATCAGTAAGATTTTTAATGTTTATTAATAGAGTCTCTTTTGCTCATTGAGGCTGCATTTTTTTAAAACAAAACAAAACAAAAAAACAGTAATATTGTGAAATATTACTGCACTTGGTAATACTGGTTTCCTATTTTAATATACTTTAAAACATCATTTATTTCAGTAACACAGCATCATTACTCCAGTCTTCAGTGTCACATGATCCTTCAGAAATCATTCTAATATACTGATTTATTATCAGTGTTGAATGTTGTGCTGCTTAATATTTTTTTCGAACCTGTGATATTTTTTCTTAGTTAAAAGTTTAAAAGAATTTATTAAATATATATATATATATATATATATATATATATATATTAAGCAGCACAACTGTTTCCAACATTGATAATAAATCAGCATATTATTATGATTTCTGAAGATCATGTGACACTGAAGACTGGAGTAATGATGCTGAAAATACAGCTGCGCATCACAGAAATAAATGATATTGTAAAGTATATTAATATAAAACCAATATTACAAATTGCAATAATATTTCACAATATTACTGTTTTTTTTTCTCTCTCTATTTTTTGATTTAAAAAAATGCAGCCTTGATGAGCATAAGAGACTGCATTAAAAAACATAAAAAATCTTACTGATCCCAAACTTTTGAACAGCAGTGTACACAATTGGTGGTCACAGTGAACAGCCCTGGTATGAAAATAGAGCACATAGTGTGTTCTCAATGAGGATGCTACTAAAACACGTGTGTGTGTGTGTGTGTGTGTGTGTGTGTGTGTGTGTGTCTGTGTGTGTGTGTGTGTGTGTGTGTGTGTGTGTGTGTGTGTGTGTGTGTGTGTGTGTGTGTGTGTGTGTGTGTGTGTCTGTCTGTGTCTGTCTGTGTGTGTGTGTGTGTGTGTGTGTGTGTGTGTGTGTGTGTGTGTGTGTGTGTGTGTGTGTGTGTGTGTGTGTGTGTGTGTCTGTCTGTGTGTGTGTGTGTGTGTGTGTGTGTGTGTCTGTGTGTGTGTGTGTGTGTGTGTGTGTGTGTGTGTGTGTGTGTGTGTGTGTGTGTGTGTGTGTGTGTGTGTGTGTGTGTGTGTGTGTGTGTGTGTGTGTGTGTGTGTGTGTGTGTGTGTGTGTGTGTCTGTGTGTCTGTGTGTGTGTGTGTGTGTGTGTGTGTGTGTGTGTGTGTGTGTGTGTCAGTCTCTCTCTGCAGGTGTGTCACAGCTGTTTCCGCCGGCAGGTGAACCCTCACCGCTGCGGTCAGTGCAAGTTCGCGCACTACTGTGACCGCACGTGCCAGCGCGCCGCGTGGGACGAACACAAGCAGGAGTGCTCTGCCATTAAAAACATAGGAAAAGCTCCCAGTGAGAACGTGCGGTGAGTCACGTGATCTCAGACTGACCTTTAAAATGTTACAAATGTAACATGTTGTTAAGTACTGTGATGATGCTGAAACAATGTAGCGCTTTAGTGCTTGTATTAGAGTAGTGTTGGGTGATGTGCTCAGTTGTCATATCATCAGTCTGTGAGATCGCAGATACACGATATTATGCTAATTTATTTAATTACTTCGTTTCATTGCCGGAAAGTGAACCAACTCCAGCGCAGTGTTGGGAAGGTTACAGATTACAAGTTACTCTGTCTAAAATGTAATAAGTAGTGTAACTATTTCAATTACTGTATTAAATAATGTAACTGATTACATTTGATTACTTTTTGATTACTTTTCTAAATTTTTAATGTTTTCAAGTGTTAATCATTTTTAAACATGTAAACCGGTTAATGTTACAGTAGCTACTCAACACTGATTACTGTCATCACTTGAATTAAGATTATAATAATTTAATTTTAAAGCACAGCTACCACAAAATCAGATTTATTTGAGGTCATTCTGAGGTTAAATACAGATTTAAAACCAAAACAAGAAAGAGTTTATGAAGCTGTGATACTGATTATGAAATCAAATATTTGATTAGTTATGACGGGAAACACTGGCATCTAACGATGTCTTGAAGAAAACTGTTAATCTTAAAAATAAAGCATATGCATAAATCCATATAGTAAATAAAACAGTTATGTGTCCTAAACTCCTGAAACATCGGTGTTTCATATTTTACAGCAGTCTCTGCAATTTATGAAAGAGATTAATTAAATCAGTAACTGTAACTGATTACAATTACATTTATTTTGTAATTAAATGACATAATTTAGTTACATGTAACTAGTTGCTCCCCAACACTGATCCAGCGTAATGCTAAAAGCAGCCTTTTTAATATGACTGAATTTGTATTTAACATGACAACAGTTTAATAGAAACATTGTAAGTTACTAATTATAATGCTTACATTTCCTCAGTTATTCACAAAGCAGCTACAGAAAACAAGCACAGAACATCATCACTGACTTCAGTCTAGCGCGAGTTTATGCAGTTTAAAAAACACTCCGTTATAATCAGTGAATCTACACTGTATGATGAATAAATCTCTTATACTTACATCTGCACTTCATTGTTTATGATGAGAGAATTCATGAGAGAGCTGAATTCAGTGCACTGAACAACAAAACTCCGGTGCTTCAGCGATGACTCATCTAAACGCCTCTGATTGGCCGTTGCGTTCATAAACTCAACGGAATGGTCTGTGATTGGCTATAACGTGCAACACTGTAAAAACACGGAAAAAGAAATACGATGAAATAAATAAGCCCTAATATTAATTAGATACTAGCCAGATAATAATAATAATAATCGTCTTGCTATCGTCAAAGGCATCAGCCACAACCCTATATTAGAGTTTGTAGTGATAAATTGTGTTGGTACTTGTGGCTTCAACCACATCTTATCCAAAGAAAACAAATCCTGAAGTGTTCAGGCTCAGATGGCATGTTCAACTGTCCTGACGTTGCAGTCTGGTCGCTCGAATCCTGTGGCGTATTCAGAAGGACACGGGCCTGGTCTCCGACACTCAGCTGACCACCCTCGACCTCCTGGAGGATCATCTGTCCAAAATATGCCCCGAAGACCTGAAAGAGCTCAAAGTTGATGTGCAACACTTCTACAATTACTGGCCTAAGAAGAGCAAACCCGTCGGAGAGGACTACGTGGCGCATCTCTTTGGTGTGGTAGGCACTGATTCGTCCGAATACACGCTTCCACGCCAGGGTGTGCAATATATGTGACCCTGGACAACAAAACCTGTCAGAAGGGTACATTCTTTGAAATCTGAAAGATGAATAAATAATCTTTCCATTGATGTATGGTTTGTTAGGATCGGACGATATTTGGCTGAGATGCAACTATTTGAAAATCTGGAATCTGAGGGTGCAAAAAAATCTAAATATTGAGAAAATCTCCTTTAAAGTTGTTCAAATGAAGTTCTTAGCAATGCATATTACTAATCAAAAATGAAGTTTTGATATATTTACGGTAGGAAATTTACAAAATATCTTCATGGAACATGATCTTAATATCCTAATGATTTTTGGCATAAAAGAAAAATTTATAATTTTGATCCATACAATGTATTGTTGGCTATTGCTACAAATATAGCTGTGCTGCTTATGACTGCTTCTGTGCTGCAGGGTCACATAAATATCATCTGTGATAATATCGCAATTGTTGATGTGCAATTTGACATTATTGAGTATATGCACGCATTCATTACAGGATGAAGTCTAGTTGGTTAAATAGTGTGCATTTACAGTACATTCTTTCACTGCATGATTCAGTCTATTAAAATGCAGTTAGAATGATCACCAAATTCAAGATATGGAGGCAGAAAACGTATGTATTTCTATCATTTTCATATAGTTAATCAATATCACACAGAGAGAGATGTTTTCTCTAAAATTCAGCGTGAATACAAATGTGATATTCACACAGAATATGAAGAATATCTAAATTTTCACACGGTAGTTTAGATATCAGCACAATAACACACTCGGCAGTACATTGTCTAATTGTCGTTATCGATAAAACCCCAGAAAATACGGAGCTATCATGTTTTGCTCTGCTGAGCTCAGATGAGAAAGATGTTTCTCTCGTCCTCAGATTAACTGCAATGGCTTCACGCTGAGTGACCAGAGGGGTCTGCAGGCCGTGGGCGTGGGTCTCTTTCCTAACCTGTGTCTGGTCAATCACGACTGCTGGCCCAACTGCACCGTCATCCTCAATCCTGGCAAGTGAGTGCATCTCTCAGAAATCACGCAGAGGCTTGAGTGAGTGTGAATCCAGACCTAACTGTCCGGCGTGTGTTCCTCTCCTGCAGTCAGACGGCTCTGGACGCTGCGCTGCACTCAAAGAGAAGGTGGGTCGGTGTGACACTAACATCTGCCCTTTGACCCCTGACTTACTGACAGCATCGCATCCATGTCGTGACCTTAACAGTGCACCTACACATATTTACACACATCGTTTCAACCCTGGATGACTTTCTTTCTCTTTTCCATGTGATTACAGTGAATAGGGACTCAAACTTTAACGCTTCATAAAAGACAGAGAAGCACCATACATTTTATGACTTTTTTGTTGTTTTGGGAGCTTTACAGTCCTCACTTACTTTCATGACATCAAAAAGAGAGAATTTTGCGTTATTTATATATATATTTTGAATTAGATTTTATTTTTATGTTTTCTGTTTTCACTTCATTTTTAATTCTAGTTGTAGTAATTTTTTGTGCGTTTGTCATGTTGTTTTTTTAAATGTCTACATAGTTTCTACAGAAAAACAAAAACAAAATATATATATATATATATATATATATATATATATATATGTATTTACAAGCATATATATATATATATACAGTAAATATAAATAAGTATATATGAAGAGTTCATTTGCAAAAACAGATCATTTTCAGAAATCATGTTTTTTTCATTCTGCATTCCAATTAATCTCAATTAAACTGCGGTTGGGTTATTTTGATTAGGTTAAAAATAACTAAAAAAATACAGCTAACTAACACAATAAAACACGATAACATAATAAAAAACATGTTTTTTGAAAATTAAAAAAAAAACGGAGTTATCTGTTTTTGCAAATAAACTCTTCATATATACTTAGTTATTTTATTTATCCATTTATTTTGTTTCAAGTAACAAAAAATATTTTTTTATAGTTTTAATGTTAGTTAATGATAATAACCCTGGTTCACCTGGGAATAAAGTCACACAAGTTTGGAACGACATGAGGGCAAATATTTGGGGAAAATCTAACTATTTTTTTTTACTTCTTTTTCTTTTCTTCTCTAAATGTATTTGAAATGTAAAGTGACCTTGAATTAAATAAATAAAACAGCTTCTTCGTCATCTTATATACAAAATATTAATATAAATGTATATATATATATATATATATATATATATATATAAACAATATATATAAATGTACTATTTGTTGTTTGGTCATCATAATGTATAATCTAATGCTTATTTATACAACTTGAAATGTTAAAAATATATTAGTTTATGATATAAATGAACATAAACCTAGATGAATTAATAATGTGAAGGTCTTTATCAGCGTTTATGAACTGAACTGTATGGGAAAGTGTTACCAGCTAGTCCTTAAAGTGCTGAAAACACAGAGAAAATAAGAATAAGATCCACTCCTGATTAGTGAATATTACATAAAACAGTTCTAGTCATTCTTATCAAATCGAGTTAATTCCCGTCTGTCACATGTTCAGAGCAGATTCGCTCTAGGGTTCGTATTTTTTGACATATTTTTGATTTGATTTGCCATGGAGGTCCATGTGAGCGGCAAAAATAGCTCTTTAGGTTTATTTGTGTTTTACTAACACAAGCAGTGCATTGTAGATGTATTTTTGTGTGAGACCGCTCTCTCTGTGACTCTGGGAACGAGGCAGGATCGAGCTGAGGGCTCTGGGGAAGATCTCTGAAGGAGAAGAGCTGACCATCAGCTACGTGGACTTCCTAAACGTCTCCAAAGACCGCCAGCAGCTGCTCAAGAAGCAGTATTACTTCGACTGCAAGTGTGAGCACTGCTCCAGCGGCGTCAAAGACGAGCTGATGACGGCCGTCAGAGACAGCGACGGACACAAGGTTCACATCAGATCTGTGCTACACTGAAATACACAGAAACCATCATCAGTACATCAGACCTCCAGCTGATTGTAAAGCAGTTTGCACAGGGTTTGGAGATGAAAGAGCAGCTCTGTGTGGCAGGGAATGATAACACAGTCCTGCTGGAGAGTTTGAGATCTCCTCAGATCCTCAGTCTGTCCTTACACTATTTAAAATGCAATAAGTAGTGTAACTATTTCAATCACTTTATTAAAGTAATGCAACATTTGATTACGTTTGAATTCTAAACTTTGAATGATGTTTTCAGCTGTGAATCATTATTTAAAGCAGTTAATCTCACTGACTCGTTACTGGCAGATATTCAAAATCCTTCTTCACTTAAATTAAGATTATAATCACTTAATTTTAAAGCCACGACAAAATCAGACTTCAGCAGCTCATTCTGAAGTGAATCAAATACATGTTTAAAATCAACTGTTGAATAGCTATGATACTGTTTTTGAAATCAGATCTTCGCGTAGCTATGAAACACTGGCATCTAACAATGCCTTGGAAAAAACAGTTAATCCTAAAAAATAAAGCATGAACCCAGATATGAAATAAAACAGTTATTGAATAAGCATGTTAAACTATTGAATAAACTATTGCGAAAATCACCTTTAAAGTCGTCCAAACGAAGTTCTTAGCAATGCATATTACTAATCAGAAATGAAGTTTTGATATATTTATGGTAGGAAATTTACAAAATATCTTCATGGAACATGATCTTAATATCCTAATGATTTTTGGCATAAAAGAGAAATGGATAATTTTGACCCATACAATGTATTGTTGGCTATTGCTACAAATATAGCTGTGCTGCTTACGACTGCTTCTATGCTGCAGGGACACATTTAATTACACTTTTTTCTCAGTAACTGTAACAGATTACAGTTACACTTATTTTGTAATTAAATTACTCTGTAACCTGTAACTAGTTGCTCCCCAGCACAGGTGACACTAAGGTTTGTCTGTGTTTATTTCAGTTTCTGCTTGTATTTACGCTACGGTTTGTGTGTCCGCAGCCGTCTGCTGATGTGGTGAAGGCCGTGACAGATTTCAGTCTTCAGGCTCTGGTTAAGATCGAAGAGGCTCGTACCGAAGGAAACTTCCAGGAGGTGAGTCTAACAGCACCCTCCTGATTTCACACGGCTTTAAGAGCTGAAACGCTGGTGGTTTATTGCTTACTAGAAACAAAAGAGGATCTGAACAGCTTTTCCATACGTCAGCAATGAGCTCTACATCGTGTCTTCATCAAAGCCGAAGTGAGATGAAAAGTATTATATTTTGGGCCAAAAAAAAATGAAAGCTGAAAAGCTTCTTCAAATTGTATTTATGATTTGGATTCAAATTTAATAATAATAAAAACATTCATACAAAGTAAAAAGATTTTATATTTTTATTAGTGCTGTCAAACAATTAATTACGATTAAAAGTTTTTGTTTACGTGATTATATGTGTGTGTTCTGATTTATATAAATACACACACATACAGTATATATTTAGAAAATATTTACATGTATTTACGTGTATATATTTATACTCGTATAATTTATATTATAAATAAATATATTTAATATATAAAAATATTTTGGATGCAATTAATTGCGATTAATCGTTTGACAGCACTAATTTTTATATTATATTTTATAATATATTTTTAAGATATACTATAAAGGCTTCATATTTATTTAAAACAATTTTCTTTATACATAAGCCAAAATGTTACTTGATTTAACCTTTTTTGGCTTTTTACAACTTCCACTTTAGATAAAACTAATTTAAAAAAAATGTTCATTTAATGTTTAATTTAGCTTACTATAAATTTACAGTAACTTTGAACGACCTTGATGCTGTTTATTGTGATTTCTTTGTAAAGTATACATAATATATTGCATTATGTTCTAACAAACAAAACAAAAAAAATAAAATAAAAATACACACATGCAGCAAATGCATAAAACGTTTTCTTTTTTAACAAAAAATAATTTCTGTGGTCAGGAAATCAGTATGTGTTTAATCAGGCTACTGTTTTTTTTTTTAAATGTTTCTTTCCTTCTATGTGGAGTGTTGTTTGCTTTTATACAAACTTAATTTCCAGCGATATCGTCGACTTGATCGCACAGATACTATTTGAGCTGAACTGAGCGGATGATGCATCACTGAATCAACAATGAACTGACTTTAACTGAAAATTGACACAGATAACAAATAAACAAGCGATTAAAAATAAAGAGGTGAAAACAGTACACAACAGACCGTATATTGGTGTGATTAACAGCTGGTTTGGTGCTGTAGGTGGTGAAGCTCTGCCGCGAGTGTTTGGAGAAGCAGGATCCCGTGTTTGGAGACACAAACCTGCATCTGTTGCACGTCCTCAGCATCGCCAGCGAGGTTCTGTCCTTCATGCATCAGTTCAGCGAAGCCGCAGGATACGCACAGCGAGTGCTGGATGGATACACGTGAGTCAGTGAGCTGATCTGCTGGAAACAGGGCCAGATTTATGCATAAGCGTTCTATATGATCTCTCATATAGAGTGCAAAGAGAAGAGATCCAGGCAGACAAAGTCTCTCCGTAAAACGATATTTTATTAAAGTCTATTATCATAAGTAATAGTGATAAGGCAAGGTTTAAAAAGAAATGATTGAAGAGTTGACTGGTCTGCAGAAACCTCTGCTGTGACTTTAAATGCAGACATTGAGCCAAAAACACATCAACAAACATCAATGACTTGTACATACACTGTGCACTAAAGTATTGGGACACCAACTTCTTTAGATCAGAAAAGGCACTTTCTAAACTGTGGCAACAAAGATGGAAACATAATTTATATATTTAAAAATGTATTTCCATCTCTTTACGTGTATATATTTATACTGTATAATTTATATTATAAATAAATATATTTAATATATAAAAATATTTTGGATGCAATTAATTGCGATTAATCGTTTGACAGCACTAATTTTTATATTATATTTTATAATATATTTTTAAGATATACTATAAAGGCTTCATATTTATTTAAAACAATTTTCTTTATACATAAGCCAAAATGTTACTTGATTTAACCTTTTTGGCTTTTTACAACTTCCACTTTAGATAAAACTAATTTAAAAAATGTTCATTTAATGTTTAATTTAGCTTACTATAAATTTACAGTAACTTTGAACGACCTTGATGCTGTTTATTGTGATTTCTTTGTAAAGTATACATAATATATTGCATTATGTTCTAACAAACAAAACAAAAAAAATAAAATAAAAATACACACATGCAGCAAATGCATAAAACGTTTTCTTTTTTAACAAAAAATAATTTCTGTGGTCAGGAAATCAGTATGTGTTTAATCAGGCTACTGTTTTTTTTTTAAATGTTTCTTTCCTTCTATGTGGAGTGTTGTTTGCTTTTATACAAACTTAATTTCCAGCGATATCGTCGACTTGATCGCACAGATACTATTTGAGCTGAACTGAGCGGATGATGCATCACTGAATCAACAATGAACTGACTTTAACTGAAAATTGACACAGATAACAAATAAACAAGCGATTAAAAATAAAGAGGTGAAAACAGTACACAACAGACCGTATATTGGTGTGATTAACAGCTGGTTTGGTGCTGTAGGTGGTGAAGCTCTGCCGAGTGTTTGGAGAAGCAGGATCCCGTGTTTGGAGACACAAACCTGCATCTGTTGCACGTCCTCAGCATCGCCAGCGAGGTTCTGTCCTTCATGCATCAGTTCAGCGAAGCCGCAGGATACGCACAGCGAGTGCTGGATGGATACACGTGAGTCAGTGAGCTGATCTGCTGGAAACAGGGCCAGATTTATGCATAAGCGTTCTATATGATCTCTCATATAGAGTGCAAAGAGAAGAGATCCAGGCAGACAAAGTCTCTCCGTAAACGATATTTTATTAAAGTCTATTATCATAAGTATAGTGATAAGGCAAGGTTTAAAGAAATGATTGAAGAGTTGACTGGTCTGCAGAAACCTCTGCTGTGACTTTAAATGCAGACATTGAGCCAAAAACACATCAACAAACATCAATGACTTGTACATACACTGTGCACTAAAGTATTGGGACACCAACTTCTTTAGATCAGAAAAAGGCACTTTCTAAACTGTGGCAACAAAGATGGAAACATAATTTATATATTTAAAAAATGTATTTCCATCTCTGTTGCAACAGTTTTGGAAGTGTCTAAAATTACTGTATCCCATACGTACAAGTCATTGGTGTTTGGTGATGAGTTTTTGGCTCAATGTCTGCATTTAAAGTCACAGCAGAGGTTTCTGCAGACCAGTCTAGTTCTTCAACCATTTCTTTTTGAACCTTTTTGAACATGGCACCGTCATGTTAGAATAGAAAAGTGTTCTGTCCAAACTCTTGCTATAAAATTAGAAGCACACAATTCCCTAGAATATCATTATATGCTTAAACATTAAGATTTGTACTCATGGAAATTACTAAAGTAGTCAAACCGGTTCATTAGAGGGGGTGCCAATACTTTTGGCAATATAGTGTATGTCATGATAAGAGGTAAATCCGGGCCTGACTGTAAAGCACCTTTGTTCCAGAGATTGTGAGACCAGCGTCTGACTCTGTTCTCTCTCAGGAAGCTCTATCAGCCCAATAATGCTCAGCTGGGGATGGCCATCATGAGAGCGGGCGTCACACACTGGCACGCCGGCCGGATCGAGACCGCTCACTCGCTGGTCTGCCGCGCTTACGCCATCCTCATCATCACACACGGAGCTCACCACCCCATCACCAAAGACCTGGAGGTACAACACCCCCCGCTGCACCATCATCATCATCATCATCATCATCATCAGTCAGAACGACACCGAACATCAGCTCAGTGAGCTGATTATCAAAAGCTTTATGAGGCCAATACAAGACTCATTTATCATGTGACTTCATGATGATGCCAGAAAGATCGCAGCAGTGTGATGCATAACAAGACTGAAGTACAGAATCTTCTCAAAACAATTACAGTTTAGAATGAAGAAATATTGTGAGAACCATTTAGAGGACAAATACGGAATAAAATTATACTTTAAAGTAGTGCTGTCAAACAATTAAGTTTTTGTTTACATAATATATGTGTGTGTGTGTACTGTGTATATTTATTATGTATTTATAAATACACACACATGCATGTATATATTTAAGAAAAATATGTTGTTTATTAAATATATTTATATATGATATAATTTATATGAATATAAATATATACATGTAAGTACATGCAAATATTTTCAAAATATATACATGATAAATATACACAGTACACACTCATATAGTATGTAAACAAAAACTTTTATTTTGGATGCGATTAATCACAATTAATCGTTTGACAGCACTACTTTAAACCAATATAAAAAGTATTAACTTTAGTTTTTTCTCAAATTATTTTTATAAATGTTGGTTAAATATCACTCTAAAAATGCTATTTTTTTTTTCTAAAAAATTTTTTTTTTAAACCCAAATTTGGATCAAATAATGACTGTTGGGTTACATTTTTACATTTAATTCTTAACTCAGCCGCTGGATTAGTCCATATTTGACCCAAAGTTGGGTTGAAACAGCTTTTAGAGTAGCATTACTTTTCTCAAAGACAAAAACATTCAGACAAAGTAAAAAAGATAGTTTGTTATAAGACCATTTACTTAATCCATATAACCTTTTTTAAGACACAAGCCAATATGTTACTTAATTTACATCAATATATTTAATATTAACACAACTTTTTTTTTTTTTGCCTTTTTAAAACAACTTCCAGCAAAAGCTAAATTAACTATAATATGAAAGATGAATTCTTACATAAGCTAAAACTAAAAACATGTTTTGTTTACTTGCTATAGATTAACTTCAGAAGACCTTAACACTTGTCTTATTAAAGTATGCATCATATTTCATATTTATATCACATATATGAATACAAAACACCAGAAAAATGCAGTCAGTAAATCTAGACAGTGAAAGCATGATTTTTAAAATTTTAATAAAAGCAAAGTGTAGGTAGAGTTTGTGCAGCTGTAATGATGATGAACGAGATACTCCACAGCATCACGGGTGAAGGAGGTGAAACTGATACAAACACGTTCTCACCAGGGCCGGGTTATCCATAGACGGGATTGGGCGAGTGCCCTGGGGCACCAGCCAATAAGGGGGCACCAAGTGATTAAGAAAATAACTAGACCTTTAAAATATTTTTAATGTTTTGTATATATTATTTTGCTGGAAGAGTTGCAGATGCATAGAAAATAAACAGTTAATGATCCAATGTATACAGAGAGAATATAAAATATATGCATGCATATAGAACTGCGATTGGGTCAGGCCACAGTGTAATTGCGCCTCCCCAGTCAGAGTCGAGCCCGCCAATTTATAATATTCAATTCATAATGGATAGGCAGCATCAGCGTAGCAGTTGGGCTAAATGTAAATTAAAAATGAGAAAATATCAGGGCACATAGCCAGGGCTCTACAATGCGACTGAAAAGTACTGCGTGCAACTATCAAAACATACCCGATCAGCATTTGTGTTTGCGCCGCTCAGGGGAGCTTCAAAGATTTCTACTTGCGTGTTAAAATTTTAATAAAAGCAAAGTGTAGGTAGAGTTTGTGCAGCTGTAATGATGATGAACGAGATACTCCACAGCATCACGGGTGAAGGAGGTGAAACTGATACAAACACGTTCTCACCATGTTTCAGGAGTAAAATGTTGAATGAAATATGAACAAACCCTCAGAATACAGAGAGGAATAAAACTGTTAAGTTTGGTGTTTGTAAGAGAAATAACTCTTGAAAGATACGGACTGAAATCTACAAACACAAGCAGATAAAGTGCAATCAAATAAACACTTAAATGTGTATTTTGCGTGTTTTCTTTCCACTAGACTGAAAGAAGAGTATACAAAGGAAAAAGATTTAATATTTTAACTTTTTTTTTTTAAGATTTACTATAAAGCTAAATATTTAATCAATAAAGGTACTTTATACATAAGCCAAAATGTTACTTAATATAATTTTTTTTGTCTTTTTACAACTTAATTTCAGCGCAAACAGTCGGCTGTAGCGTGTAATCTGATCCTGACGGCGTGTGAATGTGTGTTTCAGGCGATGCGGAGGCAGACGGAGATGGAGCTGCGCTTGTTCAAGCAGAACGAGCCGGTCTATCGCAGCATGAGGGAGGCTGTGCTCAGCGACAAACCCCTGATGATGGCTGGAGAACAAATCAAAGCCGCTTCATGAAGCTGAGGTCACCGAGCGAGAGTCTGCGGTGTAATAAAGGCGCTTTGAGCGGATCCTGTGTGTGTGTGTGTGTGTGTGTGTGTGAGTCTGATCAGATGCGTCTGCTGAGACGCTTGTAGACGATGCCTTCGAAGGTGAGGATCTGAAACGACACGGGATTGAGAGTCAGGTGTGTGCAGTGATGAAGGTGATGATGATGATGATGGTGTTCAGTCTTACGTTAATGATGGTGTCTCCGGTCAGCTCCGTCACAGACTCGATCCCCTTCACACACACCGTCAGCTTATTCCCGTCCATGTGAACCACACTCTGACACACACACACACACACACACACACACACACGTTTGTTTCTGTGAGTCGTGGGGACTTTCCATAGTCTTCTATTACTTTTATACTGATCAAACAATATTTTCTATCCCCTAAATAACCCACACTGTCAAATATTTCAGGTTTTACTATCCTTGTGGAGACATTTGGTCCCCTCAATATATCATAAACAACTACACACACACACTCTCACACACACTCTCTTTCACACACACACTCACACTCTCTCTCTCTCACACACTCTCACACACTCTCTTTCACACACACACACACACACACACACACACACACACACACACACACACACACACACACACACACACACTCTTTCACACACACACACACACTCTCTCTCACACACACACACACACACACACTCTCTCTCTCACACACACTCTCACACACACACACACACACTCTCTCACACACACACACACACACACACACACACACACACACTCTCTTTCACACACACACACACACACACTCTCACACACACACTCTCACACACACACACACACACTCTCTCTCTCACACACACACACACACACACACACACACACACACACACACACACACTCACACACACACTCTCACACACACACACTCTCACACACACACACACACACACACACTCTCTCTCACACACACACACACACACACACACACTCTCTCTCTCTCACACACACACACACACACACACACACACTCTCTCTCACACACACACACACACACAGCTTTAATATCTCATCGATCATAGAAAAAACTGATCATATTTCACATAAAACATTTAATTTTGAATATACTATAAAATTATACGGTAACACTTTACAATAAGGTTCATTAGTTAAACATTAGTTAATGTATTAACTAACATGAACTAACCATGAGCAATACATTTGTTACTGTATTTACTAATCTTCACTAACGTTAGTTAATAAAAATACAGATGTTCATTGTTAGTTCATGTTAGTTCACAGTGCATTACCTAATGTTAACAAGATTTTAATAATGTATTAGTAAATGTTGAAATGAACATTAACAAACATTAATAAACGCTGTATAAGTGCAGTTCATTATTAGTTCATGTTAACTAATGTAGTTAACTAATGAACCTTATTGTAAAGTGTTACCAATTATACTTATTTATAGCATTTTATGCTTTTAAGATTTCTTTACATACATGACATCGTTTCCCCCTAAATTCACATCACATTTATTGATTTCATCAGATGCTTTTATACAAAGCAACTTACAAATAAGGAACAAGCAATTCCTCATAAATAATAAACACAAGCATTTTTTTGACATTACCATAATTCACGTTACAGTAATAAGAAATTGGTAGGAATGTGCTTAATTATCAACATCATAATGCAAACTATTTTTTATTTATATATTTTTTATTAATAATTTGAATTAGTTTATTGTTGTTTATTGTTTTCATTTTATTTTTTATTGAAGGTTTTTTCAATTTTTTTTTTATTTCTGTTTAAGTTTGAGATATTTTAGTACATCAAGTTACACTAAATGAAAAAAAAAATCTCAAACTAGTTAAAGTTCAGTTAAAGTACTTTAAGTAAAAACATACAATGTTTTCATTGTTTTAGTTTTTGTAAACTATGATATAATACTTACTATAATAGCCATGATATACACACAGAGAGAGAGAGAACTTTTGCTTTTTAATTAATACTAACTCATTAATTCAGCATGGACTAATTAAACTGATCCAAAGTGGCAGTAAAAACATTTATAATGCTACAAAAGGATCCTTAAGTTAAGCAGCACATCATTTTTTTTTCTTTTGACATCGAGGGTCAGAACGTGGATGATAATACACCGCAGTGGACGGATCTTACTTTAGCTTTCTCTCCGGTGAAGGTCTCCAGCTCACACTCTTCTCCCACCGTAAACGAGTACAGGACCACTTTAGTTCCCGCCGTCACCGTCACCTTAAAGTCCTTCCCGTCCTGATGGATCTCTGAGATGCTCTTGATGTCTTTGCCTTTCTCGATCTCATCATCCGGCAGCCCTGCGGCACAAACACACCAAACAGATCACAGCAGTGTGTAATGATGCAAATGTGACCCTGCAGCACAAAAGCAGTCATAAGCAGCACAGCTATATTTGTAGCAATAGCCAACAATACATTGTATGGGTCAAAATTACCCTTTTTTTTTTTCATGCCAAAAATCATTAGGATATTAAGATCATGTTCCATGAAGATATTTTGTAAATTTCCTACCGTAAATATATCAAAACTTATTTTTGATTATTAATATGCATTGCTAAGAACTTCATTTGGACAACTTTAAAGGTGATTTTCTCAATATTTAGATTTTTTTGCACCCTCAGATTCCAGATTTTCAAATAATTTCCAAATATTGTCCGATCCTAACAAACCATACATCAATGAAAAGATTATTCATTCATAAAATTGACTGGTTTTGTGCTCCAGGGTCACAAATGTGTGTTTTCTCTCACCAACGGCCTTCATGAAGGCCTCGAAGTTCTCGTGAGACTCCAGCTGGTATTTCCCACTGAAATCCATCAGCAGCTGCAGAAACACATCAGCATCAGCATCGCTCACACATTATCTGACAGAATCTAAAGTCTGAGGAATCTCACCGTCGGTTTCTTCAGATCCGGTCCAGAAGACTCTGCAGGAATGCCGTGTTGGGCTTCGACAGCCTGTTTTCACTGCATCTGTGCTCAATGAGGGTTTGTTTCATCAGACTTTAAACCTATCAATGCACAATAAGATTACACAAAGACAGATTATGATTAAACCGCTGAGAAAAAGCTTAGTTTGGAATAAATGTCCAAAGGTTATGCTGAAATAAGACATTTCCGTCAGCTGATATTCACATGATTCTCAGACAATGTCTGGACACTGGCATGTCCTTCATCACTGTTTCACCTGCAGGATCTCTGAAACACATGAACACATCACTGCGAGCAGCGAGCTGATGTGAGCTTCTTCTCATGTTGGTTCACACAAGAGCTAAAACCTCAAAACCAACAGAACCGTCCTAAACTGACACCTGTCTGAACTTCATAAATGGTTCATCTTTGCTGTATAACAGACTACGCCATTCACTTTTTAGATTTAGTGTCAAAAATATCATGAAAATTTCAGCTGCTAAAAGTTGATGTAAATATTTTGTTATTTTTGCATTTATTATATGTGACCCTGCAGCACAGAAGCAGTCATAAGCAGCACAGCTATATCTGTAGCAATAGCCAACAATACATTGTATGGGTCAAAATTATACATTTTATTTTATGCCTAAAATCATTAGGATATTAAGATCATGTTCCATGAAGATATTTTGTAAACTTAATTTTTGATTAGTAATATGCATTGCTAAGAACTTCATTTGAACAACTTTAAAGGTGATTTTCTCAATATTTAGATTTTTGCACCCTCAGATTCCAGATTTTCAAATAGTTGACAAATATTGTCCGATCCTAACAAACCATACATCAATGGAAAGATTATTCATTCATAAAATTGACTGGTTTTGTGCTCCAGGGTCACAAATGTGTGTTTTCTCACCAACGGCCTTCATGAAGGCCTCGAAGTTCTCGTGAGACTCCAGCTGGTATTTCCCACTGAAATCCATCAGCAGCTGCAGAAACACATCAGCATCAGCATCGCTCACACATTATCTGACAGAATCTAAAGTCTGAGGAATCTCACCGTCGGTTTCTTCAGATCCGGTCCAGAAGACTCTGCAGGAATGCCGTGTTGGGCTTCGACAGCCTGTTTTCACTGCATCTGTGCTCAATGAGGGTTTGTTTCATCAGACTTTAAACCTATCAATGCACAATAAGATTACACAAAGACAGATTATGATTAAACCGCTGAGAAAAAGCTTAGTTTGGAATAAATGTCCAAAGGTTATGCTGAAATAAGACATTTCCGTCAGCTGATCTTCACATGATTCTCAGACAATGTCTGGACACTGGCATGTCCTTCATCACTGTTTCACCTGCAGGATCTCTGAAACACATGAACACATCACTGCGAGCAGCGAGCTGATGTGAGCTTCTTCTCATGTTGGTTCACACAAGAGCTAAAACCTCAAAACCAACAGAACCGTCCTAAACTGACACCTGTCTGAACTTCATAAATGGTTCATCTTTGCTGTATAACAGACTACGCCATTCACTTTTTAGATTTAGTGTCAAAAATATCATGAAAATTTCAGCTGCTAAAAGTTGATGTAAATATTTTGTTATTTTTGCATTTATTATATGTGACCCTGCAGCACAGAAGCAGTCATAAGCAGCACAGCTATATCTGTAGCAATAGCCAACAATACATTGTATGGGTCAAAATTATCCATTTTATTTTATGCCTAAAATCATTAGGATATTAAGATCATGTTCCATGAAGATATTTTGTAAACTTAATTTTTGATTAGTAATATGCATTGCTAAGAACTTCATTTGAACAACTTTAAAGGTGATTTTCTCAATATTTAGATTTTTTTGCACCCTCAGATTCCAGATTTTCAAATAGTTGACAAATATTGTCCGATCCTAACAAACCATACATCAATGGAAAGATTATTTATGCATCTTTCAGATGATGTATAAATCTCAATTTCAAAAAATTGACCCTTATGACTGGTTTTGTGCTCCAGGGTCACATTTAGTTATTTTACATAGATTTTATTGATAATTTCAGACCTCACCATCTGTACTTACTTCACTGTAAACATTCTCGTGTAGTTTTTTTATTTTATTTTATTTTTTCAATTTGTATTTGTTAGGTTTGTATTTGATCCCAGCTGTGATCCTCTCCTGTAATCACAAACGGCTGTGATTGGCTCATTCTAACAGCGCAGCGGCTATCACGTGACAGCTTCGCCTAAAAACCGCTTCTGAAGCACATAATTCACAAACAGGAAAAATTACACCGATGACTTTAACAACGATTCAGTTGAGAACACACAAGGAAAATTAAAAGTAGCATAATTATTATTTAGACCAAATACGTCCGGTTCACTAAGCCCCGCGTGACTGAGTTTAATGTTAGTCGCTTCACAAATAAAGATACAAGTATATTAAGAAAGAATATTAAACATGGCACAATTGTATTTAAATACAACTTCAGTTCTTGTTTGAAGATGCTAAAATGGGGTTTACATTAAGTATATTTACATTTATGGACTATGTTAGTCGCTTCTATCCGTTTACTCCACGTTAAGTATATAAACTAGATGAACTACAAGATGAACTACAAGTCCCAGGAGCACTGACCCGTGTCCTCCATGACCCCGCTGGACCGAGCAGAGCTCTGCGGGCTCAGAGTGCAGCAGCTCCGGCAGAAGAGAGTCCAGTCTGCCGCAGGTATCGATCAGCTTATTCTGCTTCATTTATAGCATAATATCAACATTAATCAAAAGACACGAGTAAAAATCTGTGATTAAGCGTCATCTTTAACAAATTAAACTCTGGAAACAGCTGCAGTGCATGAAAAAAAGTACATTTTTAGACCTTTGATCTCCACGAGATCTGTTTGTTTGGTTCTTAAAGCGGCGATTTACAGGAGAAATGCTGCATATACAGTACATAATATGAAACTTCTAACTTCTGAAGGCAACACTGCACACAAGATGGATTAAAAAAGAACAAAAATGAAATTTATGAATGTATATTTATAGACAGAGAAGTGATATGAAGAATAACAAACTACACAGAATGTGTCAGTCATTAATGAGATTCACTTACACAAGAGGATAAGTAATATTTCACCCATAATGACAATTTGCTGAATATCACTCACCCCGAGGCGATCCCAGATTACAATGAGTTTGTTTCTTCATCAGGTTTGTAGAAATGTGTCTCAGCAATGGATGCTCTGCAGTGAATGGGTGCCGTCAGAATGAGAGTCTGATAAAAACATCACAATAATCTAAAAATTAACTGATGGACTGGAGTGGTGTGGATTATTGTGATGTTTTTATCAGCTGTTTGGACTCTCATTCTGACGGCACCCATTCACTGCAGAGCATCCATTGCTGAGACACTGATGCAGAGACACATTTCTACAAACCTGATGAAGACACAAACTCATCCTGATCTGTGGTTCTTGTAGGATGCGTTACTGCAGCACGCGAGCGGGCGTTCAGGGCCGCAGCTTCAGAGATGTGCTGTTCTCTGGATACGCTGCAGACGGAGGCATGTTCATGCCAGAGACCGTCCCATCGCTGTCGGCTGAAACGCTGCGCTCCTGGAGCCGTCTGTCCTACCAGCAGCTGCTGTGTGAGATCTGCAGCCTCTACATCTCCGAGCTCGAGATACCACGACATGATCTGGAGCGTGAGTGCTTTTAAAAGTGATGCTTTGGTGTATTGTGTTACTCCCTAGAAAAGTAACTAATTATGTTACTTAGTTA
The DNA here is from genome assembly GCF_012432095.1 of Onychostoma macrolepis. Lineage (NCBI taxonomy): Eukaryota > Metazoa > Chordata > Actinopteri > Cypriniformes > Cyprinidae > Onychostoma > Onychostoma macrolepis. Next base: position 707,987 of record NC_081159.1, read on the forward strand.
CTTTTTGTGGAATGTAATGTTACGTTACTTTTGAGTTACATATATATATATATATATATAATATAAATTATATGAATATAAATATATACATGTAAATATTTTAAAATATATGCTGTATGTGTGTGTATTTATATATACGTAATAAATATACACAAAACACATATTATATAAGCTACGTTTGTTTTGGATGCGATTAATCGCGATTAATTGTTGCCTAGTATGCCTATGTTTTCAAGTGATAATAATTTTGAAACATGTAAAGCAGGCATACAGTAGAACTCAACACTGATTACTGTCACTTTCAAAATCTTTCATCACTTGAATTAAGATTATAATAATTTAATTTAAAGCACAGCCACCACAAAATCCGATTTTAGCAGCTCTTTTCACTTTGAGATCGTTCTGAGGTTAAATACAGATTAAAAATCATAACAAGAAATAGTAGCTATAGCTAAATAAACAAGTTTAGTAGATATTATACTGTTTTTGAAATCAAATCTTTGATTAGTTATGACAGGAAACACTGGCATCTAACAATGTCTTGGAAAAAACAGTTAATCTTAAAAAATAAAGCATGTACATAAACCTAAATAGGAAATAAAACAGTTATTGAATAAGCATGTGTCCTAAACTCCTGAAACACTGGTGTCTCGTAGTTTAGAGCAGTCTCTGCAGTTTATAAAAGAAAGAAAGCAATTAAATCTGTGCGTGGATGTGTGTGAAGTAATATTTAGATGTAACCTCGTTTGTAATCATTAACGTTTTCATAAGTAACTAATTAACACATTTTTTATCAGTAACTGTAACTGATTAACAATCACATTTATTTTGTAATTAAATTACGTAATTCCGTTACATGTAACTACTTACTCCCCAACACTGGAAATGAATACGCCTCAGGCTGAAGGAAATATCAAACTAATCACATGAAGAATATGACGCAGGAGAATAAAGTTCAACAATATTCAGCAATAACTAAAATGATACACACATGTTTATTAGTATGGTTGAATTGAAGGTCAGTAGCAAAGACATTAGTTAATAAAATGGGATTAAATACATAAATGATATTTGTCTTATTTAGCATATTTAATTATTACAGGTTTGTGTAATATTTGCAAGAGTTTGCATCTGAGTGTTTTTATTGATTTTGAGGAACACTGAAAGTGTTTTAGTGCAGGTGAGATGAGTAAATAATGCTGATATTTAGTCTAGAACTACAGTAAGATCACGTTCTTACTCCTGATTTCTCTCAACATGGCAACACCAGAGCCGTCCGTCAATACATGAGAAACAGTCATTACTTATTTGAAAAAGTAACTCAGATATTTCCTTCTAAACTAAAAAGTAATGTTACTTTACTAGTTACTTTAAAAAAGTAATCTGATTACGTAATGCATTACAATATTGCGTTACTCCCTAAAAAAGTAACTAATTATGTTACTTAGTTACGTTTTATGGAATGTAATGCATTACGTTACTTTTGAGTAACTTTTTAAATCTTTGAAACAAAGTAACTGGAGTTACATATCTGAAAAAGTAACTCAGATATTTCCTTTTAAACTAAAAAGTAATGTTACTTTACTAGTTACTTTAAAAAAGTAATCTGATTACGTAATGTGTTACAATATTGTGTTACTCCCTAAAAAAGTAACTAATTATGTTACTTAGTTACCTTTTATGGAATGTAATGCGTTACGTTACTTTTGAGTAACTTTTTAAATCTTTGAAACAAAGTAACTGGTGTTATTTGAAAAAGTAACTCCGATATTTCCTTCTAAACTAAAAAGTAATGTTGTTTTGCTAGTTACTTTAAAAAAGTAATCTGATTACGTAACTCACGTTACTTGTAACACTGGAACAAACACTCGGAGACCTCCTGCTGTCTGTCTCTGTAGGGCTCATTAAACAAGCGCTGTCTAGCTTCTCCATTCCTGAAGCTGTGAGACTGGTTCAGCTGAAGGACTCGCTGTCCATCCTGGAGCTGTTTCATGGAGAAACGCTGGCCTTTAAGGATCTGGCCATGTCCTGCACCGCTCAGTTCCTGCAGTACTTTCTGCACAAAGACGGCAAACGGGCTACAATACTAGTAGGTATGAAGAGTCGTCCGTCTCAGATCTGCTCTGACGTCTCGTGTCGTGTGATGGAGATTCAGATCTGATGTGGTTTCAGGAACGTCGGGCGACACGGGCGGCTCGGCCATCAGAAGTGTGTTGGGTGTCAGTGAGGTGGACATAGTGGTGGTGTTTCCCCGCGGACGCGTCACCCGAGTACAGGAACGACAGATGACCACCAGCACAGCAGACAACATCCATGTGTTTGCAGGTAAAGACTAACAGTAGCCTTTTTTTTTTTTTTAAGAGAATTGACACTTTTATTCATCAAGGACACATTAAATTGATCAAAAGTGCCAGTAAAGCACTTTTATATAATGTTATAAAAGATTTCTATTTCAAATAAATGCTGTTCTTCTGAACTTTCTATTCATCTGTGAATCCTGAAAAAATAAAATACATCAGTTTCCACAAAAATATTGTGCAGCTGTTTGAAATTGTAATAATATTTCACTTTCTAATTGTATTTTTGATCAAATAAATGCAGCTTTGGTGAGCAGAAGAGAACATTAAAACATCTGATTATTCCAATCTTTTAAACAGTACACTCTTAAAAATAAAGCAGCTTCACGATGCCATAGAAGAACCTTTAACATCTGAAGAACCTTTCTGTTTCACAAAAGCTTTTGTTGTTGTTGTAAAGCTGGTAGCACTAATATAATAATTTTATGATATATGTTACAATAAAAGTAACATTGTGAAATATGTTGATGGTTATATATATATATATTGTTTTTTGTATTTTATCTCAGTATTCCTATCAGTGTTATATAAGGGTTTTTATGGATAATAGTAACCCTAGAATGTGATGAAGCAGTTTTAAAAAGCTGGGCTGAGATATATAACAATTGTTATGACTGCAGAAATATGTTAATTCAGTATACACATTATTTGTGAATTATTTATATAATACACAATTGTGACTGACCATAAAACACAATTTTTCACACACTTTTCCAAAAAAAACCTGATTATTTCAAAGGGTTACTAATGACACATCATCTGGATATTTTCATGTTTGAAAAAAATGTGGTATTAAATGCGTTAAGCACCTTTATTGTTAAGAATGTGTGTATGCATGTTAGATTTGTGAAATGTGTTTATGAAGCCGTGTGTTTGTCGCCGCAGCTGACGGGACATCTGACGACATTGACGTTCCTCTGAGGAAGCTCTTTGCGGATCCAGATCTGGTGCGGCGTCACGATCTCATGAGTCTGAACTCGGTGAACTGGTCCAGGATCCTGGTGCAGCTGGCTCATTTCTTGTTTGCATACCTGCATCTGAGCGCTCCGCGGGCCGGAGGAGACGAGCCGGAGGAGCTGGAGGTGCTGGTGCCTACAGGAGGAGCGGGGAACATCACAGGTGAAGAACAACACACCTGCACACAATCACATCACAGCAGAGCAGAGCCGAGAGCAGAGAGGTGTTTCCTGACAAGATCTTACTTTAGAGTTTGATATGTATTATTTCATAATTATAGCATTTGTTCTACTATCTTTAACTTATGCTCATTTTAATATAAAAAAGAAAAATATTAGTGCTGTCAAAGGATTAATTGCAATTAATCGCATCCCAAATAAAAGATTTGTTTACATAATGTGTGTGTGTACTGTTTATATTTATTATGTATATTTAAATACGCACACATGCGTGTGTGTGTGTGTGTGTGTGTATATATATTTTTTTTAATTTGTTCATTAAATATATTTATATATAATATAAATTCTATAAATGTAAATATTCTCAAAAGATATACTATATGAGTGTGTCTTTATATATACATGATAAATATACACAGTACACACGCATATATGACCCTGCAGTACAAAAGCAGTCATAAGCAGCACAGCTATATTTGTAGAAATAGCCAACAATACATTGTATGGGTCAAAATTATATTTTTGTTTTATGCCAAAAATCATTAGGATATTAAGTAAAGATCATGTTCCATGAAGATATTTTGTAAATTTCCTACTGTAAATATATCAAAACTTCACTTTTGATTAGTAATATGCATTGCTAAGAACTTCATTTGGACAACTTTAAAGGTGAATTTCTCAATATTTTGATTTTTTTGCACCCTCAGATTCCAGATTTTCAAATAGTTGAAACAAATATTGTCCGATCCTAACAAACCATACATCAATGGAAAGATGATTTATTCAGATGATGTATAAATCTCAATTTAAAAAAATTGACCCTTATGACTGGTTTTGTGGTCCAGGGTCACATACTGTATATTATGTAAACAAAAACTTTTATTTTGGATGTGATTAATCACGATTAATCCTTTGACAGCACTAAAAAATATAAATCCTGCATATAACTCAAGATTGCATCTTCACAAAATTAGTTGTTTGGCTGAAACATTGCTCGTTAAGATATTTATTTTGATGATACAAACTTGAGCAGTGTGCAGGATTTATATTTTAATAGTTTATGTCGTGATTTCATCGAATGCTTCAGTGATTGATTTGGGTGTGCAAGGCACTATTCATTTTTTGCTGATTTTAAACAAAACAAAAATCACTTTATGACTATAATTCTTTATTAATAGAGTATTTATTTATTTATTGCTTATTCATTCATTTATTCAGTAAAATAGAAATAATGCTGAAATAAGAATCACTACTGACAATAATGAGAATTACAAAGAAATTAAAACACACAGATATTGAGAATTTGGGGTAAATGTGCTCAGTTGGCATGAAAATTATTACTTAAGACAACTTACTTAATATCTATTTACTTTATTATTTCTGCTTTTTGATTTTGGGGATGAAATATTACTTAACGGTTTGGTTGTTTAGGGGTTAGTTTGTATTAAATGCTCTTCTTGTCCACAAAAAGGAGGTTTGTAATATGTCTCTGTTTGGGCAAAAAAACATCTATCGACAGCCAGAAATGCTCAAAAGTAGCTGATGGAATACATTTATTGCAAACAGCGTAAACATTGCTAATGTATGATTACATTACAGTAGATGTTTTATAAGTAATGCATTTTTTGGAGCCTCTTAAAGTCATCATGAAATTAGATTTATTGTGAGCGTATATTTGATGGCAGATTTCAGATCATGTCCTTCTGGGTTGGGCTGCAACAAGCGATTATTTTGATAATCGATTAATCTAATGATTATTAGACCGATTAATCGACTAATTGTTGATTATTTCACTGATTAATCGGTAGACTTTGATTATTCAGCTATTGCAATTAGTTAAAATACTTTTTATAGTAAACACATAAGGTGATAAATAAAGGTGATCACTTCAGCTTTTGAAAATCATATTATGTAATCACAATTATTATACAATTGAATATATTCGGCACACAAAATGAGATGACAGACAGAGAAACGCTCTTAATCACCATTTAATTAGCTATATGAAAAAGTAACTAAATGTCAAATCTACTTTTGTAAGTCATATGGATAAGAAACAAAATAAAGATAAGTGATAAGATGCTTTATTTTTGGATAAACTATTTTATTCACAACATTAATCTCTCTTAAAATACCTTATAGGGTTATGATAATCAAAACAGTCCTGAGCTAGATCAAGCTTTGATCTATCACTTTAATGAAATACTATTTTCTTTCTTATCATTAGCTAGCTCCACACTGCTGCTCTGTGACAGAAAATCAAGTTATAATTCTAACTGAAAGCGACACTGACTCTAGTTTTTCATGTTTAATACTGTAAAGCTGTAAATCTATGCATAAAGTACTATATGACTAAACGTGACGTGACCGGATTCGACTGGAGAGCCGAACAAACGTCCACATCGCTGTAATCAGATGCTTTCTGAACTGCTGCTTTCTCACCGCTGTCAGTTTTCATATTCATTACATATTCAGGTTCGGTTCTTCTCTTGAATCTACAGTCTTGTGCTACAGCGCCACACTGGTCAAACCGCATTATTGCAGGCTCTTACGTCACGTCATATGAGATCGAACGACTACTCGACAACAAAAATATTTGTGGATAATGTGGACTAATCGTTTCAGCCCTACTTCTGGGTCTGAATGCTCCAGCCAAGCAGCTGCCGTTGAGATGTGAACAGAGACTCGTGGTATTGCAGACCTGCTTGGGTTTTATGTAGTAAAGTAACAAAGGTTTGACTGATTGCTCATCGCTGACTGTGTTCTGCTTCAGCTGGATGCATCATGAAGCGGATGGGAATCCCTCTGCGTCTCGTGGCTGTGGTCAACTCCAACGACACGGTCCACCGCGCGCTCCAGACCGGAGATTTCTCCATGTGCGGCTCCGTCAAGCAAACGCTCGCTCCTGCCATCGACATCCAGGTGCAGCTGCGCTCGGAGCTTTATTGTGTTCGTGTGTGTGTGTGTGTGAATACAGCTGTGGATGTTCTCAGGACCCGTATAACATGGAGCGTGTGTTCTGGCTGCTGTCCGGTCGAGACGGAGCGCTGGTGAAGAGACTGATGGAGGAGTTTCAGAGGACACACAAACTCACTCTTCCTGCGTCACTCCATCAGCAGGTGTAGTCAAGTCAATTAATTCACATACACATTGTTTCAGAGCAGCTTTACAGAAAATCATCATGTTAAAGGATAAGTTCAAGTGCCCCTATTATGGATTTTTGAAGATGATCTTTCATGCAGTGTGTAGCAGCTCTGAGTGAATGAAAGCATCCTGCAGAGTTTTACATCTGAAAGTGCATGGCATGTCAACCTGTTGTGGAGACTCCCAAAACCAAAATATGAACCTTTCATTACCCGTAATAGGGGCACTTTCACTTCCAGAATAAAAATTTCTTGATAATTTACTCACCCTCATGTCATCCAAGATGTTCATGTCTTTCTTTCTTCAGTCGTTGATGGCCAACGATTTCAAGGTAAAAAAAGAAGCAGTTTCAGTGCAGCTTCAAAGGGCTCTACACGATCCTAGCTGAAGAGTAAGGGTCTTATCTAGAGAAACAATTGGTAATTTTCTTTAAAAAATTATATTTACACTTTTTAACCACAAATGCTCGGCTAGCATGTGGTTAAAAAGTGTATAAATATTCTTTTTTTTTTTTAAGAAAATGACAGATCATTTAGAGCCCTTTGAAGCTGCATTGAAACTTTTGACGTTTAAACCATTGGCCACTATTGAAGTCCACTATATGGAGAAAAATCCTGGAATGTTTCCTCAAAAAACTTAATTTCTTTGCGACTGAAGAAAGACATGAACATCTTGGATGACATGGAGGTGAGTAAATTATCAGGACATTTTTATTCTGGATGTGAACTTATCCTTTAATGTTTATAATATCTTCATGCCTTATAGTCGCATTTATCAGATCAGAGCTGGATGATAATAGAGTTGTATTTTCTAGTTGTGTGAGGTGTTATCGTCCGGCTCGGTGTCTGATGACGGGATCCTGGAGGCCATGAGGAGATGCTGGCAGGACAATCACTATCTCATCTGTCCTCATACTGCTGTAGGAGTGTGGCAGCACTATCACACAGCCATCAGACCCGGAGAGAACAGGTCTCACACACACACACACACACACACACACACACACACTTGAATTTGTGGTTTTCGGGGACTCTCCATAGGTGTAATGGTTTTTATACTGTACTTACTGTATGTGCTATTGCCCTACACCAACCCTACACCTAAACCTACCCCTTACAGGAGACTGTGCATTTCAACTTTTGATTTATAAGCGTTTTGAAAAGTGGGGACATGGGTCAATGTCCTGAGATGCCACCTTCACCTTGTAATACCTGCCATACCCTCGTCATTATACACATCTATGTCCTGACTTTTCACAAAAAAACACACACACACACACACACACACTTGAGTCAAGACCTCTAACCCTCCTCTAGCCAAAAAACCTTTGCATTTAAAAAAACTAAATAATTTTATGCATGAATTGTTTATTAATGCGAGGACATCCTAAAATGTCCCTAAAGGAGGATTCTGTCAGATTGAAGATAGATACTGACTATATTAACATGCTAAACTGTAAATATATTGTAAAAACTATGATTTAAACAACTTTACAGTTCAAATAATTCAATAAATAAAAAAAAAAAGTATAGAATGGCTGAACTCTCAGGATCTCTTTCGGTACTTAAAGGTCTTAAAGTTTTACTTCATCCTTCCACAAATTAAATTTAAATCAGAAAGTCTTAAATTCATAAAGTCAAGACATTAAATTTTACATGCATTGCTAAAAATGTATATCTTCCTCATTATTTTTGTCTTGTTTTCCAGTTCAAATATGTAAACATCCTTAAGTCAAGATACATTTACTGGAGATGCAAAATGAACACATAGGAGTTCTTGTTTTCTGAGAAGCTGAACACAATTAAGTCAGATTTGTTTTTAACAAGAACAAATATCTGTAAATAGGGTATAAAACTTATTTTTCCTTTGAATTAAGTTGTTTTTCCCAAAGTTAATTGGTGGATATTTATTCTTTTTAATCATAAACTCACTTAGTTTTTTATAAGTTTCACAGTAGAAAAAAAAGATTATGCAATTTTGTTTCTCTAATAAATGTGTCTTGATTTAGGAATCTGTAGTCATGTGCACTGGAAAACAGAACAAATATACTAATATACTTTTTTGTGGTTTGATCAGAAGGTGCCGTAAAAGAGGTCAGCCTCGTGCTATTTGTTTGTAAAATGAAAGTAAAGGAGGTCTTTTAGAAGTTGTATTTTCAGACTTTGTAGTGTTGTTAATACAAGACATTTACATTTAGAGAACATATTGATATATTTTGTCCCTGAAAATAAAATAAAATATTTTTCAAAATCCCCTGCTCATATTTCAGCCTAGTAAATGATTATTTATGTTATATATAATTGGTCTGAACAAAAACAGCAGATGGACTTAATGAAGATGCGGTAATTATTCTTCCTGGTTTTTTAAATCAATTTTACAGTGTAATTAAAGTCAAAGGCTCTTTGTATCCAGATGCTGCATAGCGACCGCATCGCCGGCCAAGTTTCAGGAGGCCGTGCAGAAGGCCGGTTTGACCCTTGACCTCCCTGAAGCGTTGCAGGCGTTAGACAGGCTGGAGACGCGCTATGATGTTCTGGAGCGATCGGATGACTGGGAGTCCAAACTGAGACAGCGCATCGAGTCCATCAGCTCAATGAGACGACGCAGAGCATCACAGACCAGAGACTGACATGAAGATGATTTCAAGAGCGTTTAAAATGCTCGAGTATCAGATTTGCTTGAGAGACTCACAGTTTTTTAATCATGAATGACATGCACCTGGCTTTTCTTCCTAAGACTGTGATCATGATCATCTAGTGGAATGATTTTATAGAATATATACATTTTGTGAACGAGTTGTTCTCTGACAAAAAACTGACATTTAAATGAATATATAATACACACGTCATTAAATGACTCTTCGGTTGTGTTGTGTCGACAAATTAATATTTTGTACATTTTGGATGGATTCCCCAAACCACTTCCAACTCCTCGTCTCTGTAGAATCACAAGGGCTAAATGATATTTTGTCTTTAACTTTGGGGCACTGTTCATTTTGTTCCTACAATAACCATGGAACTTAATTATTGAATGTAAAAATGAGGAGTTCAGATGCAGAAGCCTCTAATTGCCATTTGAAATGTTCTTCTAAAATGAGCCTTTTTTGTCAGGCTCCTGTGTTCATGTTCAGTTATTTCACTTTAATGGCAATGAAAAGAACCTGTTTTTTTGACATTAAAGTGGAATGACTGAAGCTACACACAGGAGCCTGAGGAAAAAGCACATTTTAGAAGAACATTTCAAATAGCACTCAGAGGCTTCTGCATCTGAACTCTTCAAATATTTCTTTTATTGTCTTTTGGAATTTGCTTTTAAAATCCATTTGGCTCAAAATCAAATGTACCTCTTTGGTTTGAATATCCATAATGCTTTTTCCTATAAGTCTGTCAGTGTCTTTAATTGCTCTGAATAAACAACACTGTGAATCTCTTCTTAGAAATGCTTGTTTTTCTACAAGTGCAGCCGTCAGGTGTGTGTGTGTGTGTGTGTGTGTGATGAAAGATTGTTTAGCTTGAGAAGGTTTTATTGTAGCGTAGTGAACACTTGGACTTTGGTTATTAAGGTGATTATGGTGGTTATGATCTCTTGCCCGAGTGTTCAGGCCATAAAGTCATGCGGTTGACATGTCTGTCTCTGACCTGTGTGTTTACGGGTTGTGGTTAGGACAGTCATTTAACTTAAATATTTGCAAAAATGTTTCCAGCTTTGTATACATGCCCATGGCTGGTCTGTGCTCAAAATTAAAAGGGAAAGTTCACCCAATAATTAAAATTCTATTATCATTCTGTTATCATTTACCTGTAATTACCCCCTAGCAAACTCAGTTTTGGACCTCAACTCTAGTTACAGTTTTTTCTAAATTGCTAAAACACATTTTTTTGAAACCATCACTCATTTTCTCAAAACCTTAAACACAAATCCAAATCTTCAAACTAAATTCACAGAAGCCCTGACTCTTCTGGCAAAATCAAACAAAGAGTCAATAATATACACACTACAGATCATTAGACACACCAGAAAGTGGAGGACAGTGTCCAGTGCATGTAGTTACAAAAAAAGAATGTTTACTGTATATAGTAATCATTTTGCAAATAAAAAAGAAAGCTATACACACACTCAAAAGAAATCACACCTACGTTTGGTGAATATGCCAACAAAAAGAGGACCAAATGTTCCCACAAGGATAGTAAACCCTGAAATATTTGACATTGTTGAGACCAGCCTGCGATCCCCACGAGGGGAAAAATGATTAAAAATAGTAAATGATGTTTATCTGAAAGTGTAAGAATGTAAGCAGGTTTTCTGTAAGGGGTAGGTTTAGGGGATAGAAAATATGTTTTGGTAAGTATAAAAGTAATAGAAGTCTATGGAAAGTCCCCACAATTCACAAACGTGTGTGTGTGTGTATATATATATATATATATTATACAGTATGTATATCAGACATTAGACAGCATGTGTATGTCACCCTAACGTGGTAGTCTTGCAGTTCTACACAAGAATACATTGAAATGACCAAAATACGGTGTATAAAAAAAGTGTAAAAGAAAAGTTCTTTGCATTCTTCTTTTGAACTTTTTGAAATGACTGTTCTTGCTCTTCCTCAGCCTCGTCTTCTCAGATTGACAGATGCACCCATGCCATCTGCGCAGTTTGAACTGGCTTATATTTTGTATATTTAAATATTTAGAAACAAGTGTGAACAGTTTTGAATTATTGAGTGTAAACGATGACAGCCGTGTTGCAGCTTAACTTCTGCTTTCCTGTGTTTTTGTTGTGTGTGTGCATTCAGAACCTCAGGTGTGAGTTTGAAGCATTGTGGGCACAAGCGAGTTCGTCCAAATGGAGAAAATACATGAGTAAAGGTCTCAAATAGTTTGCAGTAGAACGGAGCAATGAAGCAGATGAGACAAAACGCAGAAAATGTGTAAATGAATAGATTTGTCTCTGTGATGAAATGCACTTAAACAGAGGATTTCTCTCAGAGTTTAATAGCTGCACAAATGTACAGTCAAGCTATCATCAATACAGCACTACTAATATCCGCTTCTATGTATTAGCCATATAAATATCTAGCAGCTATACAAACTTGGTTTACAAAAAGTAGGTGATGAGTCATTGTGGTCAGTGGGCGGCTCCTCCTGAGGTGATGTCACTCTTCTGTGAGCGTTTCATTGGTGGAGTCTGTTGGGGTGGGCGTGGTTTGACAGGTGCAGCAGCTTTAGCAGGAGATCTTGGCTGCTGGCAGATGAAGCGGCGGCTGGACCGTCAGCGTCTCCATCCACACACGACTGATCCATACTGCAGCCCTCTGAGTTACGTACAAACCATCACTTACAGTTAGGTCAATACACATAGAAGTGAAAATCCCATTCATTTTCTCAATACATTTATTTTTGTAAACTTACCAGGTAAATCATTGAATAATTTCCCATGAATTATTAAGATAACGTGTGAAATCTTGTTTTATTTATTCATGTTTTGCCCACCACCCAATGTTAACCAAAGGTTTTCTTTTTTATCACCTTTTAGTGTGCCATCACAATCATTTTGTGATTTCATAGAATGATAATAACCATGATTACAAATATAAATTTAATCTCAAAAATTATACTTAAGTGAAAGCAGATTCTGAGTGAAAACTTGAGTGAAAGTGAAAAAGTACATCTTTAACTTGTATTCAAGAATTAAAAATATAGATGTAACGGCAAAAAAAAAAAAAGAGAGAGAGAGATTCTTGTTTAATCATTTTGAATCATCTTCTCAATGCAAAGTCGATTAAACTGCAAAAAAGCTCAATATGCTTCTTCAAATTTGATTATCATAGAAATTTCAACGATGAACGTGCAAACAAACATCAGTTCTAACACATCAAGCATGCATGTTTGAACTTTCTTTTACCATATTTGATGTATTTGATATTTGTACTTAAGATGCAAAAACCTGCAAACATTTGTTTAAATAAAATGGTAGGAGGTAAAAAGTACTGTTTTTTTCTCAGAAAAGTAGTCAAGTATAATATTTGACCCTTGACCACAGAACCTCTTAAGAAAGATATTTTGTGAATTTCCTACCGTAAATATATCAAAACTTAATTGTTGATTAGTAATATGCATTGCTAAGAACTTCATTTGAACAACTTTAAAGGTGATTTTCTCAATATTTAGATTTTTTTGCTCCCTCAGATTCCAGATTTTCAAATAGTTGTATCTCAGACAAATATTGTCCGATCCTAACAAACCATACATCAATGGAAAGATTATTAAAAACTGACCCTTATGACTGGTTTTGTGGTCCTGGGTCACATATAGTAATCAAGTTTAAATTGCACTTGAGTAAAATACAAATCCCCCAAAATAATACTTTAGTACAGTCATCAAGTAAAATTACTTTTATTTCAGATATGAAATGTGTAAAGCTGACCTGAGTCACAGCAGACCCCGGGAGCAGCGCAGAGTCCCTCATAACCGCACGCTTTTCCAGACGCTTCACATGGAGAAGGAAGAAAATCTTCCTCCAGACAGCGGAGTGTTTCTGGAGAACCAACCAAGCAGCCGATACCTTCACCACAGCAGATACTGGGACCAAAACACCGGCCACGATCGCCTGGACCACATGCCATGCACTGCAGAGGACAAGGAAATTAAAGCTCAGTTGTTCAATTTAAGGTCAGGAAGTGAATAAACGCACCTGTCGAGATGGCCAATCCTGTACGGCTCGTTTGCCTCCGATGGGGCAGTTAGAGATGTAGCAGGCCGAGCAAACGGACAGCAGACACAGCAGACCGACCACTGAGAGCAGACTTCCAGACATATCTGTGCCAGAGACACAAAAATAACACAACAGACTCTAAATATGACAGTACTCTTAATAAAGATGCTGTACTTACTTTACCGAGGCTGAAATTGAGAGCTAGTGAAGCGATTCAGCTTTTAAGCAGCGATGTTCATTTGTACGCTGTGAGGAGACTCTTTTTATACCTCTTTGCTGCGTGATTTTATCACGTTATTACCTGTTAGCTACAATCAAGGAGTCTTAGCCATCTAAATGATAATGATGTGACCTGATTAGGTCAGTGGACTGGTCACTACATTGTCCAGTAACAGGGATGTGCGTCATTAACGGCCCGTGATGTGGCATAACATCAGACAGGTGAATTAACACAGGACTATTCATTGTAGAGCTTTCTGAGATTTCACTCTTAAGAAATAAAGTTTCTGAAACTGGGGTTTTCGCAGCGATGCCATAAAAGAACCATTTGGGTTCCCAAACAACCTTTCAGTGAACAGCTCTTAAAAGAACCATGTTTTCTTATTGTGGAGAACATTTTAATAATCTAAAGAGGAACCTTTTCCAGTCTAAAGAACCTTTTGTGGAGTGGAAAGTTTCCATGGATTTTCTTCACGGAACCATTGATGCCAATAAAGAACTTTTATTTTTAACGGTGTTGGTTTTTGACTACATTAAAGTTATTTCTCACTTTTTAACCTAAAAACATTAAACATACAGTGTGCAAAAACACTGGTCATTGCTGAGTTCCAATTATATTAAGTGTAATGTTAAAGTCTATTGATCAGATTAACCCCCAAACTATTCGTCTTGCTGCATTTTCTAGTTGAATGAAACCACTCCTTTTCAAGACACATATGCTTTGTGTCTTTGACTTGTCGACTAATTGGTCAACAGTTATTAGATTCCACCATCAAAGCTCATACTGTCTCATATCGGACACAGGTGTCCCCCAGGGCTCGGTCCTGGGCCCTCTGCTATTCATGCAAAACACCCTTGACTGTGTCACCAGGCATCTAAACAACCATATCATCAAGGTGACTGATGATTGTTGAGACTTCTGTGCATATTAAACCTGTGACAACCATATTCTGTCATATGTTCTGCAACATATATATTATATCAGACGAATGATAATAAATACTAAATTAGACAATAAATCAACTGCCATGTTCTTGAATGCATGACGTGTTTAGATGTAACTCGTGGCAGACTAATGAGCTGCTTGACTCAAGGGAATAATGAATGCTGAAGTGATTAGCCTGTAGAGTCACACGTTAATAACAGAATTGTCACAGTGAACACGTCCTCCCTGCTTTTTTTTCATTCATCTCTGATTAGCCTTTAATAGGTCACATATCTCTTTGATTTAATCTAATTATAGAATTATTACCCCGGGTCAACATAGGCAGCCGCTGATTGATAGTCACATGCAGCTTTTACCACACTGAACCAGTTGCATAGTTACTGGTTCATTCGAATGGTGGAAATATAGCAGCTGAACATATTTCTTTAAAATAAGTACAAACAGTTTTAATATAAAAGTACTATTTAGATTTATTAATAAATAACTGACTGACTGACTGACTGTTGTTTCAGGGTTAAACAGCTGTAATTTTGTCACTGTAAATTGAAAAGGCACCAATGTGTGTTTTTTTAAGTCAATTCTTGCAGCAAAATTTTATAATCTGAATAACTGGATGAATTAATTGAAGCATAGCAAAAAATAAATCTGTTGTAGTCATGCACAACTAATTTTCCTTTTGCACTCATAAGTTTTTATGTTCTTTATGTTGCAATCAGCTGTTAGATTTCCTTTGTTTCTTTATGACTCTTAATCAGTGTTGGGGAGTAACTAGTTACATGTAACAGAATTACGTCATTTAATTACAAAATAAATTTAATTGTAATCAGAAAAAATGTCATTAAATTACAGTTATGAAAATGTTAACGATTACAAACAGGGTTACATCTGAATATTTTCACACACACAGATTTGAATGATTTCTTTCCCAAATTGCATTGACTGCTTATGAGAAATATGAGACACCAAAGTTTCATGAATTTACGTGCATATTTGACAACTGTTTTATTTCATATTTGGGTTTATGTATATGCTTTATTTTTAAGATTAACGTTTTTTCGAAGGCATTGTTAGATGCCAGTGTTTCCCGTCCAGGGACGTGCGAGAGTTCCTCAGGGGCAGGGGCTCAAATGTAAAAAAGGGGCAATATGAGGGAAAAAAAAAAATTAAATTATAGATTGGATACATTGCTATTTTATATTTTTGCAAGAAGTCACTAATAGTTATCAAGCCTGCATTTATTTGTTGAAAATTTTAATATACTTTATTTACTTTATTTACTTAATGCATTTTATGCAATGCTGATTTATTAACCTGTGATACTTTTTTCAGGATTCTTTGATGAATAAAAAGTTAAATAAGAACAGCATTTATTTAAAACGTATCTTTTGTAACAACACAGCCTACACTACCGTTCAAAAGCTTGAGGTCAATATATATATATATATATATATATATATATATATATATATATTCTGATTGACAGCTAGCCGGTGATTATCCCTTACATATACAGTGAGGAAAATAAGTATTTGAACACCCTGCTATTTTGCAAGTTCTCCCACTTAGAAATCATGGAGGGGTCTGAAATTGTCATCGTAGGTGCATGTCCACTGTGAGAGACATAATCTAAAAAAAAAAATCCAGAAATCACAATGTATGATTTTTTAACTATTTATTTGTATGATACAGCTGCAAATAAGTATTTGAACACCTGTCTATCAGCTAGAATTCTGACCCTCAAAGACCTGTTAGTCTGCCTTTAAAATGTCCACC
Source organism: Onychostoma macrolepis (assembly GCF_012432095.1). NCBI lineage: Eukaryota > Metazoa > Chordata > Actinopteri > Cypriniformes > Cyprinidae > Onychostoma > Onychostoma macrolepis. The sequence continues at coordinate 724,273 of NC_081159.1, forward strand.
TCCACTCCATTTATTATCCTAAATTAGATGCACCTGTTTGAGGTCGTTAGCTGCATAAAGACACCTGTCCACCCCATACAATCAGTAAGAATCCAACTACTAACATGGCCAAGACCAAAGAGCTGTCCAAAGACACTAGAGACAAAATTGTACACCTCCACAAGGCTGGAAAGGGCTACGGGGAAATTGCCAAGCAGCTTGGTGAAAAAAGGTCCACTGTTGGAGCAATCATTAGAAAATGGAAGAAGCTAAACATGACTGTCAATCTCCCTCGGACTGGGGCTCCATGCAAGATCTCACCTCGTGGGGTCTCAATGATCCTAAGAAAGGTGAGAAATCAGCCCAGAACTACACGGGAGGAGCTGGTCAATGACCTGAAAAGAGCTGGGACCACCGTTTCCAAGGTTACTGTTGGTAATACACTAAGACGTCATGGTTTGAAATCATGCATGGCACGGAAGGTTCCCCTGCTTAAACCAGCACATGTCCAGCCCGACTTAAGTTTGCCGATGATCCAGAGAAGTCATGGGAGAAAGTCATGTGGTCAGATGAGACCAAAATAGAACTTTTTGGTCATAATTCCACTAAACGTGTTTGGAGGAAGAAGAATGATGAGTACCATCCCAAGAACACCATCCCTACTGTGAAGCATGGGGGTGGTAGCGTCATGCTTTGGGGGTGTTTTTCTGCACATGGGACAGGGCGACTGCACTGTATTAAGGAGAGGATGACCGGGGCCATGTATTGCGAGATTTTGGGGAACAACCTCCTTCCCTCAGTTAGAGCATTGAAGATGGGTCGAGGCTGGGTCTTCCAACATGACAATGACCCGAAGCACACAGCCAGGATAACCAAGGAGTGGCTCTGTAAGAAGCATATCAAGGTTCTGGCGTGGCCTAGCCAGTCTCAGACCTAAACCCAATAGAGAATCTTTGGAGGAGCTCAAACTCCGTGTTTCTCAGCGACAGGCCAGAAACCTGACTGATCTAGAGAAGATCTGTGTGGAGGTGGGCCAAAATCCCTCCTGCAGTGTGTGCAAACCTGGTGAAAAACTACAGGAAAGCGTTTGACCTCTGTAATTGCAAACAAAGGCTACTGTACCAAATATTAACATTGATTTTCTCAGGTGTTCAAATACTTATTTGCAGCTGTATCATACAAATAAATAGTTAAAAATCATACATTGTGATTTCTGGATTTTTTTTTAGATTATGTCTCTCACAGTGGACACCTACGATGACAATTTCAGACCCCTCCATGATTTCTAAGTGGGAGAACTTGCAAAATGGCAGGGTGTTCAAATACTTATTTTCCTCACTGTATATATATATATATATATATTTTTTTTTTAAGAAATTAGTTTTTATTCAGCAACGATTTGTTAAATTGATAGAAACGGTGATAGTAAAGTTTGATATTGTTAGAAAACATCTCTATTTTTAATAAATGCTATTCTTTTTAACTTTTTATTTATCAATGAACCCCAAACAAGTATCACAGATTCCAATAAATAAATCAATTTTAAAAATAAAAATTAAGTAACTGTTTCCAACATTGATAATAAATCAGCATATTAGAATGATTTCTGAAGGACCATGCATTGAAGACTGGAGTAATGATGCTGAAAATTCAGCTTTGAATCACAGAAATAAATTATATTTTATTAAAATAGTATATTAAAATAGAAAATCATCATTTTAAATTGAAATAATAATTCACAATATTAGGCTACAGGTTTTTGTATTTTTGATCAAATAAATGCAGGCTTGATGAGCATAAGACACTTTCATAATGCTGCATAATTACCAAAAATGGTAATATAATAAAAGTCCTTTCACGTCACCGTTTCGCCAGCCTGCACTTCACATAACAGGCCTGTAGGTGGCACTTGGGCTTAAATAACTATGATAGTTTCATCAAATAGTAAACGGTGTATATCATACATAAATATAAGTGAATTGAATACTGAATATTGCGATCCCTCCACAAATAAGCTCCTCTGTCCATGTCATTTTCAACCGATTTATGAATAAGAACGGAAAATAACCGCTCCACTTCACATATTATCCAAAGAAATGTGAACTTCTTGTGCGAGATCATGATTGGTTGGTGTATTATAGCTACATGACTAATGGGCATTGATGAATTATGTAATATTCTAAAATATATAACATGTGAATTTTTAATTAAATCGACAGACTAGCTTTGTCTGAACAGACTGGAATATCAACGCCTCAGATCGACAGATATGTAAAAATAAACAGGAATTTTCCGACTTTTGAGCGATTAGTTACTGTTTTGTACAAATTGTCATGTTAATTAGAATTCAAATGCATTTTGTTTTATTGACCACAATATCATTGCTATTTGTCCGAGAAGCCCTTTTTCAAAATAATTTTTTGAAAAAAAAAAAAACCCTAACCCTAACCCTTACATTTTAAATAGAGTAAATTGTAATCTGTAACCTGTTACAAAGTAACCTTCCCAACGCTGCTCTTAATTCATAATCAAACATTGTTAGTATGTTGCATTATTTCACATTCATTTACTTAGTGTTTGTCGGTCTCCACCCTGCTTCAGGTTTCAGCTCCACCTGCTCTGTGCGCGCGCGGCCGAGTCTCCTGCCCGGTGCACCGCATGGGCCGCGCGCGCAGGGCTCTCGTGCTGTCCGTGTAGGGCGCGGCGCGGGGTTTGAGACGCGGCCGCGAGGTGAGTTTCATCATGGCGGCGGAGTTTCGCTTTCTGGCGACGAAATACCGTCAACACTCACGAACGAGCTCAGAATATCGCACTAAAGCGGCTTCGGATCGATTTTAAAGCAGTTCGCTTTCAGACTCATTATTCTCCGAAGGATTATATTTCGTGACATCGCGAGAGTCGATGGATGTGTATTAACTCCGTGACTCTGCGCGTTATTTCTCTCGTTTACATCAGCTGGCTTGCGAGGTGAAAATGTGCTTCAGGTAAATGTCGTTTTCCTGTCGTTCTCGGTGTTTTTGTCTTTATTCTGCGTGTTGTTGTCTGATCTCTGACAGTCAGCTGATACTCGGTCATTATGCAGATTTAAAAAGGGGCAATATGAGGGAAAAAAATTAAATTATAGATTGGATACATTGCTATTTTATATTTTTGCAAGAAGTCACTAATAGTTATCAAGCCTGCATTTATTTGTTGAAAATTTTAATATACTTTATTTACTTTATTTACTTAATGCATTTTATGCAATGCTGATTTATTAACCTGTGATACTTTTTCAGGATTCTTTGATGAATAAAAGTTAAATAAGAACAGCATTTATTTAAAACGTAACTTTTGTAACAACACAGCCTACACTACTGCTCAAAAGCTTGAGGTCAATATTTATATATATATATATATATTCTGATTGACAGCTAGCCGGTGATTATCCTTACATATATATATATATATATATATATATATATATATATATATATATATATTTTTTTTTTTTTTAAGAAATTAGTTTTTATTCAGCAACGACTTGTTAAATTGATAGAAACGGTGATAGTAAAGTTTGATATTGTTAGAAAACATCTCTATTTTGAATAAATGCTATTCTTTTAACTTTTATTTATCAATGAACCCCAAACAAGTATCACAGATTCCAATAAATAAATCAATTTTAAAAATAAAAATTAAGTAGCAACTGTTTCCAACACTGATAATAAATCAGCATATTAGAATGATTTCTGAAGGACCATGCATTGAAGACTGGAGTAATGATGCTGAAAATTCAGCTTTGAATCACAGAAATAAATTATATTTTATTAAAATAGTATATTAAAATAGAAAATCATCATTTTAAATTGTAATAATAATTCACAATATTAGGCTAAATAAATGCAGGCTTGATGAGCATAAGACACTTTCATAATGCTGCATAATTACCAAAAATGGTAATATAATAAAGTCCTTTCACGTCAGGCCTGTAGGTGGCACTTGGGCTTAAATAACTATGATAGTTTCATCAAATAGTAAAGGTGTATATCATACATAAATATAAGTGAATTGAATACTGAATATTGCGATCCCTCCACTAAGCTCCTCTGTCCATGTCATTTCAACCGATTTATGAATAAGAAGCGGAAAATAACCGCTCCACTTCACATATTATCCAAAGAAATGTGAACTTCTTGTGCGAGATCATGATTGGTTGGTGTATTATAGCTACATGACTAATGGGCATTGATGAATTATGTAATATTCTAAAATATATAACATGTGAAGTTTTGTACAAATTGTCATGTTAATTAGAATTCAAATGCATTTTGTTTTATTGACCACAATATCATTGCTATTTGTCCGAGAAGCCCTTTTTCAAAATAATTTTTGAAAAAAAACCCTAACCCTAACCCTTACATTTTAAATAGAGTAAATTGTAATCTGTAACCTGTTACAAAGTAACCTTCCCAACGCTGCTCTTAATTCATAATCAAACATTGTTAGTATGTTGCATTATTTCACATTCATTTACTTAGTGTTTGTCGGTCTCCACCCTGCTTCAGGTTTCAGCTCCACCTGCTCTGTGCGCGCGCGGCCGAGTCTCCTGCCCGGTGCACCGCATGGGCCGCGCGCGCAGGGCTCTCGTGCTGTCCGTGTAGGGCGCGGCGCGGGTTTGAGACGCGGCCGCGAGGTGAGTTTCATCATGGCGGCGGAGTTTCGCTTTCTGGCGACGAAATACCGTCAACACTCACGAACGAGCTCAGAATATCGCACTAAAGCGGCTTCGGATCGATTTTAAAGCAGTTCGCTTTCAGACTCATTATTCTCCGAAGGATTATATTTCGTGTCATCGCGAGAGTCGATGGATGTATATTAACCCGTGACTCTGCGCGTTATTTCTCTCGTTTACATCAGCTGGCTTGCGAGGTGAAAATGTGCTTCAGGTAAATGTCGTTTTCCTGTCGTTCTCGGTGTTTTGTCTTTATTCTGCGTGTTGTTGTCTGATCTCTGACAGTCAGCTGATACTCGGTCATTATGCAGATTTAAAGGAAACGCGTCCGCACACAAAACATTACATCATTTCATTAAAATAATCACACTATACTATTTCATAAATTAATACTAGTGTTATATCACAGTGATTATTTTGGTTGTTTACGAATCAAAAACATGCATCCGCCTGCTAGTGCTTTCGTATTTAATAAATGCAAATAAGATCATGTGTTGATGTTTGTGTAAATATTATAAAGTACTGATATGTTTGGGATTAGTGATGATTTGCTCTGTTGTTAATAAATGCTATTCTTTTAACTTTTATTTATCAATGAACCCCAAACAAGTATCACAGATTCCAATAAATAAATCAATTTTAAAAATAAAAATTAAGTAACTGTTTCCAACACTGATAATAAATCAGCATATTAGAATGATTTCTGAAGGACCATGCATTGAAGACTGGAGTAATGATGCTGAAAATTCAGCTTTGAATCACAGAAATAAATTATATTTTATTAAAATAGTATATTAAAATAGAAAATCATCATTTTAAATTGAAATAATAATTCACAATATTAGGCTACAGGTTTTTGTATTTTTGATCAAATAAATGCAGGCTTAATGAGCATAAGACACTTTCATAATGCTGCATAATTACCAAAAATGGTAATATAATAAAAGTCCTTTCACGTCACCGTTTCGCCAGCCTGCACTTCACATAACAGGCCTGTAGGTGGCACTTGGGCTTAAATAACTATGATAGTTTCATCAAATAGTAAACGGTGTATATCATACATAAATATAAGTGAATTGAATACTGAATATTGCGATCCCTCCACAAATAAGCTCCTCTGTCCATGTCATTTTCAACCGATTTATGAATAAGAACGGAAAATAACCGCTCCACTTCACATATTATCCAAAGAAATGTGAACTTCTTGTGCGAGATCATGATTGGTTGGTGTATTATAGCTACATGACTAATGGGCATTGATGAATTATGTAATATTCTAAAATATATAACATGTGAATTTTTAATTAAATCGACACACTAGCTTTGTCTGAACAGACTGGAATATCAACGCCTCAGATCGACAGATATGTAAAAATAAACAGGAATTTTCCGAGTTTTGAGCGATTAGTTACTGTTTTGTACAAATTGTCATGTTAATTAGAATTCAAATGCATTTTGTTTTATTGACCACAATATCATTGCTATTTGTCCGAGAAGCCCTTTTTCAAAATAATTTAAAAAAAAAAAAAAAAACCCTAACCCTAACCCTTACATTTTAAATAGAGTAAATTGTAATCTGTAACCTGTTACAAAGTAACCTTCCCAACGCTGCTCTTAATTCATAATCAAACATTGTTAGTATGTTGCATTATTTCACATTCATTTACTTAGTGTTTGTCGGTCTCCACCCTGCTTCAGGTTTCAGCTCCACCTGCTCTGTGCGCGCGGCCGAGTCTCCTGCCCGGTGCACCGCATGGGCCGCGCGCGCAGGGCTCTCGTGCTGTCCGTGTAGGGCGCGGCGCGGGTTTGAGACGCGGCCGCGAGGTGAGTTTCATCATGGCGGCGGAGTTTCGCTTTCTGGCGACGAAATACCGTCAACACTCACGAACGAGCTCAGAATATCGCACTAAAGCGGCTTCGGATCGATTTTAAAGCAGTTCGCTTTCAGACTCATTATTCTCCGAAGGATTATATTTCGTGACATCGCGAGAGTCGATGGATGTATATTAACTCCGTGACTCTGCGCGTTATTTCTCTCGTTTACATCAGCTGGCTTGCGAGGTGAAAATGTGCTTCAGGTAAATGTCGTTTTCCTGTCGTTCTCGGTGTTTTTGTCTTTATTCTGCGTGTTGTTGTCTGATCTCTGACAGTCAGCTGATACTCGGTCATTATGCAGATTTAAAGGAAACGCGTCCGCACACAAAACATTACATCATTTCATTAAAATAATCACACTATACTATTTCATAAATTAATACTAGTGTTATATCACAGTGATTATTTTGGTTGTTTACGAATCAAAAACATGCATCCGCCTGCTAGTGCTTTCGTATTTAATAAATGCAAATAAGATCATGTGTTGATGTTTGTGTAAATATTATAAAGTACTGATATGTTTGGGATTAGTGATGATTTAGCATGCTTTGCTCTGTTGTTTGTGTTCTTGAGCTTTAATCTGACCTCAATATCACTGACATACACTGCACTCATATTCTCCTAGCCTACTACACATGCACTTATTTACAAAATATTCATAATTTTATGAACACACATCAGCCATATTTTGGCACAATAGAGACTGAGAGCACAGCTGCTCCATAGATGCATTTCAGGGTTAACTAAATGTATTCATAAACATTTTTTGGTTACTTGAAAGAAAATAAACTAAAATAAAATTAATATTAAAATAAGTGAATATAAAAAACAAACCAAATTTATTTATTAAACCTGTTTATTATTTTTAAACTTTATTTCAGCTAGTTACCAAAGCGGCATTTCTCATTTTGTTTGATGCACTAAAATAACTAATAATAAAAAATAACTATAACTTTAAAAAAAAAAATGAATAAAAGCTATATAGATATATAAAAAACTAATAAACATGTCAAATAAAAACTCCACCAAAAATAAAAAAAATTAAACTACAATTAAAATGAAAAGAGAAAATATAAAAATGAATGGAAGCAGTGCTGCAGGTGTTTTGTTTGCGGTGTGTCATCTGATCAGTCCCTCCCAAACACATGTGTTAGTGTAACCAAATGCATCAGTGCCTTGTTTAAACATCACAGGTAATGCTGGCAAGTCCCTTTCGTTGCCTGTGTTCACCTGTATCTTGTGTTGTAGTATTTTAACATTATTTAATTTAATTTATCAGTCCACTGCGTGTTATCAGACACCGCCTGACTATCCTGACCCAGGAGACGCTTGCATATTGAGTAAGTGGCGGTTATGATATTGTGAAGACTGTGATAGTGACTCATTTACGCAATACTCTGAGGGCAACAGGATAGTGTTGTGCATTGTAGTGTCCTTTACACAATGCAGTGAAGGCGGTGTGTTGCAGTGCATTTGCTGGAGGACATGTGCTGGATTCCTGACGTGTAGAATTACTGCGAGCTGTTCTAGTTCAGCTGTTCCTTAGTCTTACAGAAATGGCATGGAAGATATAGGCCTAAACTTGAAATTGCATGGAAAAAAACTCTGAATTGTGTGAGAGAAATTGCAAGAAAAAACTTTTATTGTTTAGATATAAACTGAGAATAGCAAGAAAAGACTGAATTGTGACAAACTCAGAATTATGAGAAAAAAAACTCAGAATTGTGAGATATAAACCCTGAATTGCAACAAAAAACCCTGAATTGTGAAAAATAAACTCAGAATTAAGAAAGTAAACTCAGAATTGCGAGAAAAGACTGAATTGTGGCAAAAACCTCTGTGATATAATTGTGTGATATAAACTCTGAATTGTGAGAAGAAAAAAAACTCATTTGTGAGGAAAAAGTTGGTCTCAAATAATGTTGGATATAAAGAGCTTACTGTTTTACCCAGCTGTATGTCATTAATGAATAGTTGTAAATTATTATTAATATGAATGATCTGTTTTATACGTTAGACTGTTTTTAATATTATTCTATTTAAGTCCCTTCAAATCCTAAATATTTGGTTGGATGATTTCTTCTGTGCAGGTAGTTTTCATTTGCGGTGTTCCTCAGGGCTCCGTCAGCGGCCCGTCCGCATTCAGCATGTCCTCCACAGCCGTCCCCAAACCTTCTCCTGCACTCTCAGGCCTGGACAATCTCTCCATATCGTCTCTTCTATCTGGAGACCTGGAGGAGGACGGCGAGAGAGCAGACGAGGATCTGGCCGATCTGGAGGTGAACCCCTACGATGGGCTGCCGTTTTCCTCGCGCTACTACAACCTTCTGGAGGAGCGGAAGCAGCTGCCCGTGTGGAGTCTGAAGCTCAGTCTGCTGGAGCACATGGAGTCGCACAGCATGATCGTCCTGAGCGCAGACGGAGGAGCGGGGAAGAGCACGCAGGTCCTTATGTACATCACAAACACTCACTGCTTCCTGCTCCTGATCTGTTGATAGTTCCCAGGTGTCTCAGCGTGTTCAGTTTCTCAGAAGTGTAACTAGTTCTCACAAAAAATGAATATTCTGTCATCATTTACTCATCATTTAGCCTACCACCAACATGAGTTTCTTTCTTCTGTTGAACACAAAAGAAGATATTTTGAAAAATGTTTGCAAACAAACAGTTGCCATTGACTTTCATAGTATAGAAAAAAAATAAAAATACCATGGAAGTGAAATGGAGACCAGCAAATGTTTGGTTGCTGACATTCTTCAAAATATATTTTCTTGTGTTCAACAGAAGAAAGAAACTCAAACAGGTTTGGAGCTACATGAGGGTGAATAAATGATGACAGAATATTCATTTTTGGGTGAACTGTCCCTTGAAGTTCAACATGCATTTGCAACGACCTCTAAGTATGATAGTTGCAGTGTTTTACTTCAACGTTACATTAATAAAGTTATTATTCTCAAATTACACTATTGATAAAGATACACCTGTCTAGGGTAACTGTTAATGAACCAACAATTAGTCAATGAAAAGACGGCATCTGTCTCATGCTGTTGATCACCACTGAAAAATAACTCGTCCCTCTGTCTGTAAAAGCAAAGAAAGTGACACTATTTAGCAATAAAGCACTTGAAGCCTGTGGTCACGGCTAAAGGTTGCTGTCAGGCACAACACACAGAGCAGTGACTGTTTTATTGCTTTTATAACACAGTTACTACGTAATAAACATGAATGATCATGTGACACTGAAGACATGATTAATGGCTGCTAAAAATTCACATTTGCATTGCAGAAATAAATTACGTAGAATTACAATAGAAACGTTATTTTAAATTGTAATAAATGCAATTTATAAAATAAGACTTTTTTTAGTCTGTAGTGGATTCAGTGTGCAGCTAGCTACCTTCTTGTTTGTTTTGAAATTTAATAATAATTCACAATATTTCTGTTTTTACTGTGTTTGTGGTTAAATAAATGCAGCCTTGGTGAGCAGAAGAGACTTCTTTCAGAAAGATAAACTTAATAAAATAAAGCTTTTTTTAAATTATCAAGCTATTTGACACAAATACAGGCATAAGCATGCTTCTGCTAATAAACGCTCCAGTACGGTTGACCCGCAGGAATCCAGTGTGATTGTTTACTGTCAGCGTGACTCGTATGATCTTCTGTGGTGATGGACAGTATGTCACAGATGCTGTCAGAAGAGCTTAACATGTACAGTATTATACCCAAAACATTCCTTTAGGATCAGGGCTTGAAACCAGAAGGCTGCATGTTCAATTCCTTGAAGTTCTATTCTGTTCAAAGCTGTTCCATTCCTTTCCGTTCTGTCTTGTCCCATTCCATTCTATTCAATTTTATTCTGTTCTATTATATTACATTCTTTTATGTGCACTTTAAAAAAAAAATTGGTTCTATTCCATTTTATTCCGTTCTATTCAGTTCTATTCTATTATACTTAATTCTATTTCATTATATGCTATTCTATTCTGTTATGTTGTATTCTATTCTGGTTTGTTGAATGTCTTTCAATTCTTTTTCTATTCTATTCTATTCTATTCTATTCTGTTCTATTCTGTTCCATTCTCTTTTATTCTGTTCTGTTATTTAATTCCAATCCTTTTTTAGTTTATTCTATTAAGTAAGTAAGCAGCTGCATTCTGAACTCTTTGTAAGTGTTTAATAGAGCTCTTTGGTAACTCAGCAAAAACACTGTAGCAGTAGTCAAATCTAGACGTAACAAATGCAAGTTTCTCACTGTCAGAAGGGGAGAGCATGTCACGTACTTTGGAAATATTTCTGAGGTGATAATATGCTGTTTTAGTAACAATGCTAATATGTTTTTTAAAACTGAGGTCACTATCAAATATAATTCCTAAGTTCTTAGCCTGATTACTGGTTTTTAGTGATAGAGAGTCAAGATGTGAAGCAATAGATCCTCTCCGCACATCATTACTGATAACAAGTATCTTTGTTTAGCTGTAAATAGTTCTGGGATATCCACAATGTTATGCTCTCTATGCAGTCAAGTAGTGTGGAAATTTAATTATGGGCATCTGGTGCAAGTGAAAGATAAAGTTGTGTGTCATCTACATACTATTTCATTCCGTTATGTTCTATTGTATTCAGTTCAGTTCAGTTGTGTTATTCTATTCTATTCTATTCTATTCTATTCTATTCTATTCTATTCTATTCTATTCTATTCTATTCTATTGTCCTCTGGTCTTATTATATTTTTATTATTTTCTATTCTATTATGTTCCATTCCATTGCATTGTATTCTGTTTTATTCTTCCTCATTAATCACTCATTTCTTGCACTCTTGAGTCATGCAGTCTTAATTGATCTGCATCTACATTCTATTCTATTCTACTCTGTTCTATTCTGTTCTGTTTTGTCATATTCTATTTTATACTATTATTTTCTATTCAATTCTGCTTTGTCTTAATCCATTCTATTCTACTCTATTCTATACTGCTACATTCTATTCTATTCTGCTTTGCTCTATTCTGTTCTGTTCGATTCTGCTACATTCTGTTCTATTCTGCTACATTATATTCTGTTCTGTTCTATTCTGCTACATTCTATTCTATTCGGCTACATTTCTATTCTATTCTGTTCTATTCTTTTCTATTCTGTTCTGCTTGTCCTGTTCTGTTCTATTCTATTCTATTCTGCATTGTCCTATTTTATTCTGTTCTGTTCTGTTTGGTTCTATTCTATTCTATTCTATTCTATTCCATTCTATTCTATTCTATTCTATTCTATTCTATTCTATTCTATTCTATTCTGCTCTGCTCTTTCCCGCTCTCTGACGTGTCTCTGCTCTGCTCTGTTGTGACTGGAGTGCAGGTTCCTCAGTGGTGTGTGGAGTTCGCTCTGTCTCACGAGTTCTCTCAGGGTCTGGTGTGCTGCTGTCAGCCGTATGCGGCGGCGGCCTGCGGTCTGGCGCTCAGAGTGGCCGATGAGATGGACTTGAGTCTGGGGCTGGAGGTGGGCTACAGGGTCCCTCACGAGGACGGCTGCACGCCGGACACTATACTGCGGTACGAGATGTTGCTCGCCGCTCTCCGCCACTGCTCTGCGTCGCTTTAACGCCATAGTAACGTTTGCTCTCTGCAGGTTTGTCACAGACTCTCTCCTGCTGGAGGAGATGATGTCGGACCCTCTGCTGCGGCAGTATGGGGTTCTGGTCATCGACGAGGCTCAGGAGCGCACGGTGGCCACGGATGCGCTGCTGGGGCTGCTGCGTGATGTGTGCCGCCAGCGCTCCGAGCTCAGGGTGGTGCTGCTCACCGAGCCTGCCGTCGCACACACCTTCGCCAGCTTCCTGGGAGAGAGCGTTCCTCACCTCAGCGTTCCCTCGCTAAACAACTCCTCCGAAATACTGTACCGAGAGCCGCACGCAGGACGCGACCTGGCCACAGCTTCCTGTCACATGATCCTGGATCTGCACCGCAGGGGAGAGGAAGGAGACATACTGGTGTTCCTCCCCAGTGTGCAGGTATGAGTCTCTACGAGTCACGCCGACGCTGAAGCGCTTTGAGTCAGTAAGAGGATCTGATCCTTTATCTGCTGAGGATCGTTCACACACTTCAACAATGAATGTACTCACCCTCAGGTTACTCAAAGTAATACGTGGCCCTGGACCACAAAACCAGTCATAAGGGTCAATTTTTTAAATTGAATTATTCATACATAATCTGAAAGCTGAATAAATAATCTTTCCATTGATGTATGGTTTGTTAGGATACAACTATTTGAAAATCTGGAATCTGAGGGTGCAAAAAAATCTAAATATTGAGAAAATCACCTTTAAAGTTGTTCAAATGAAGTTCTTAGCAATGCATATTAAAATATCTTAATGGAACATGATGTTTACTTAATAGTTAGTAAGGTAGCTGTTAAGTTTAGGCATTGGGTAGGATTAGGGATGTAGAATATGGTCATGCAGAATATGTGCTTTATAAGTACTAATAAACAGCCAGTATGTTAATAATATGCATGGTAATAAGCAACTAGTTAATAGTGAGAATTGGTCCCACAACTTCTTTTTAGTCTTTTTTTTTTTTTGGAGCTTGACTTTATAAATCTACCTTCTAAACATCTTTTTTTACGTTCCGTTCAAAATCTGATATGTGACCCTGGACCACAAACCCAGTCATGAGTCACACGGGTATATATTATCGATTTTTCCAAAATAAAGGCCAAAAATAATTAGAATATTAATAAGCAGCAAATGAGTTTATTGAGGCAAAAGTCGTAGTTAATGGTTTTTTAATAGTGAGCGTTGGACCTTAAAATAAAGTATCACCAAGAAATCTTCTGCTGTTATCCTCTCATTCCGTACATTTTTGTCTGTGCAGTTTAGGGCAGGATTGAAAACATCAATTTCTCTGTTTTAATTGATTCTCGTTTTGATATTGATTCTTAAATCCCAAAACTTGATCTATGTTGTTTTCAGTTGATGTGTAAACAAAATGTAATGAAACATTATTTGTAGTGCCTCCCGTCCAAAAAATTGCAATAAACTTCGCCGTTACTTTTGATGTGAAATAGTCTCAGTTTTAAATTGTCAGTTTTCCCAATTAAATCATTAAATGCTGTTTTGTGGCTCTGAGAGATGGCTTTAATGAACCGATCATCTCTTCCTCTTTACTACTAGTTACAGCATCAAATAAACCTGAATGAACATCAGAAGAAACAAAACAACTTACTGAAATCAATCATGAATTAAATAATCAATCAATCAATCAGTGATTCAACTGCAGAAAGATAAATCAGCTTGTGATCAATAATATTCAGTGACCATAAACTCGAGAGTCAGCTAGAAACTCTATAGAGGAGCATTTTGATAAATATATGCACTGTATTACATATTCATGATATTTTCAAAACTCGTTTATGTGCTGTCACTATCAGGAGAACAATATCATCACATTAAACCTGCAAATGCTCACACACACAGAGGAAAGTCTTCATATGTGGAGAGCAGCAGACTAGTGTGCTGTTTCCCTGCACTGACCTCTTCATTATAATCTCACACACACACACACAGACACACACACACACACACACACACACACACACACACACACACACACACACACACACACACACACACACAGACACAGACACACACACACACACAGACACACACAGACTCTCCTTTTGTCAACAGCATCACACTCTCATTCAGTCCCTTGAGCAAACTGACCTCATTCTGCTGGAGAAACACCGTCAGAAAGAGAGTGTGATTTCAGAGATCATGAGAGTAAATTACACCTGTCCTGTTCACTTTAAACAACTTAAGTTTGGATTTAATGTTAAAAACTGGAATTTACATCCTAATGCAAAATATCCTTTTGCATGCTGCATTATTCACAAAATCAAACAATTACAGAGGACTAATGTTTGCTTTCAGACCCTCATATTTGAGAAATAAACTGTACATATTTACTTAAATATTATTTATGTATATTTATTTATATTTAAATATACAGAAAATCCTGTAATGAATCATTTCTCCCGTTGCTGTGAGTTTATTCCAGGACTGTAGCTTCATTCGTGAGGCACTGTATTTACTAATATATTATTTGTTAATATTTTGAACTAGCTTTTATTGTTTTGTTTTTCTTTAACTTTTAGGTTATTTTGTTATTTTTGTTATACATGTATGTTTAGTTTTAATTGATTTTCATTTCAATTTTAGCTTTAGTAATTTTAGTACTTCATTAGTAGCCACATTTAAAAAGTTTAGTATAGCAATTTAGTAGCAACATTTTAACATTTTCAAATCATCAACATAAACTAATTTTAATAGTTGTGTTTTTAAATTTACAATAACAACATCTAAAATAAGTTTAGGTTTATAGATTAATAGTTAAGTTTATAGTTTTATTTATTTGGAATTTTTTTTTTTTTTAGAATTTACTAAGTTAATTATTATTTTAAGTAATGACCTTTTATGGTGTTAGTTTTAACAACAACAACACAGTCAGAATGAGATCTACTGGAATCTACTGTACATATTTATTTATCGATGTATCTATTTATTTATATTTAAGTGAACACACAGAGAGCCTCATCAGGGATGTGTGTGTGTGCGAGTGTGTGTGTGCGCGTGTGAGTGCGTGTGAGTGCGTGTGAGTGTGAGTGTGTGTGAGTGTGTGTGTGTGTGTGTGTGTGTGTGTGTGTGTGTGTGTGTGAGTGTGTGAGTGAGTGTGAGTGTGTGAGGTGTGTGTGTGTGAGTGTGAGTGTGTGAGTGTGTGTGTGAGTGTGTGTGAGTGTGTGTGTGTGTGTGTGTGTGTGTGTGTGTGAGTGTGAGTGTGTGTGAGTGTGAGTGAGTGTGAGTGTGAGTGTGAGTGTGAGTGTGTGAGTGTGTGTGCGTGTGAGTGTGCGTGTGAGTGAGAGTGTGAGTGTGTGTGAGAGTGAGTGTGAGTGTGTGTGTGAGTGTGTGTGTGTGAGTGTGTGTGTGCGAGTGTGTGTGTGCGTGTGAGTGTGTGTGAGTGTGTGTGTGTGCGTGTTTGAGTCAGTAAGAGGATCTGATCCTTTATCATTCACACGCTTCAACCTTGAACGTACTCGCCCTCAGGTTACTCAAAATAATATGAGATTTTGCATGGAACGTAAATGAAGATTTTTAGCAAAATACAAGAAAAGAGAAGGTAGATTTATAAAGTCAAGCTCCAAAAAAGACTAAATAGAAGTTGTGCATGCGATCAAAAAAAACGGTGACACTTTAGTAAAGGGACTAATTCTCACTATTAACTAGTTGCATTAACATATTGGCTGTTTATTAGTGCTTATATTGTGTGTTTGTGTGTGTCAGGAGATCCAGGAGTGTCGCGCGACGCTGGAGAAGGAGTGTGTGTCTCTCAGCGCTCATCTGCTGTCTCTGCGTGTGATCGAGCTGCACGCCGGCGTCGCAGGATCATCTCAGCAGCTTTACGACACAGAAAACACAGAGGACAAACAGAACGAGCCGCCGGACGCTCAGGAGTCTCCGACCCAGAGACGCAGGGTCATCCTCACCGACGTCTTAGGAGAGGCTTCGTTCTCGCTCAAGAACATCCGATACGTCATCGACAGCGGCGTCCAGCTGAGGACCGTGAGTCAGAGCTCAGAGTGTGAGTTTGTTCTGTCGTAGGAGGCTCGGTGTTCATCCTTCTGTTCCTCCACAGATCTACAACCCTCAGATCCGAGCGGATTCACAGCTTCAGCAGCCCATCAGCAAACAGCAGGCCGACACACGCGCCCGCAGGGTCAACAGCACACGGCCCGGTGCGTATAACCCAATCATTCAGTTGCATTGAATGCAGTTACGCTGAATGAAAGCAGCATAAAAGCAGTCCATATGTGCATCTTGTGAAACCAGAACTATGGCCTACTGTGTTTATGTTCATGCATTTATCTGAAGTGCATTCAGCATTTACATGCGATCAGTTCAGGGTTATAATTATAGTTAACTAAAACTAACTTCATTAACTCAAATGAACATGAAACCAGAAAATATAAAAATAAGATCTAATTCAAAATGTTAAGAATTTTTCTAAATGAATGAAGTGGTCTGTTGATTCGTGAGTAGTGTCCTGTGTGCCGCAGGCGTGTGTTTCCGGCTGTACTCTCAGCAGATGTATGAGGACGAGATGTCCACGTCTCGCTGTCCGGCGGTGACAGAAGCAAACCTCAGTCATCTGGTGCTGCTCCTCAAGAGGCTGGACATCGCAGACATGGGCCAGTGCAAGTTCCTGGACCGGCCGGGTCAGTCCAGCCAAACACACACTTCAAGACTAAAGCTCCTCGCTTTGGGTGACCGCTCTGATAAAATAAGCTGTTATTTTTATATTTGCATTTTAGCTTAAATTTGAGTCATTTTGTAATGTGCTTTTGTCATTTTGTATTTCTATTAAGCTTTAATTTAGTTTTTAGTTTTAGTAATTTTAGTACTTTAACATTTTATTTCATTAGAAGCCAAGGCAACATTCCAAATATATATATTTTTTTAAGTTTTCATATAATATTTATATTCGGTCATTCTGTGTCAAATCAACCAAATTTCTGAAACTTCCCTAGCTTCAGTTTTTGATTCTGTCAACACTTTTTCTGAAGAAAGATAAACATGTATATTGATGAAAGCTAAAATATTAAATGTATTCAAACACAGAATCTTAAGAATAGGTGACTGAGAGCTAATGTGCCTCAAATTGTCCATTTCAGTGCATTTCTGTTTTAATAGAGGCTAACAAGATACATTTCTAGTTTCAACATTTGTTCTTCAGACATTCCTGTTTAAATACGATAAGTCTCGGCTGAATGCAGTGACCAACATTTGGTTTTGGACCACTGAAAATGTGTTCAATTTAATAATTTACACAAGGAGCTGCATTGAGATGCTCATATCTCTGGAACTGAACCATACAGGGCCTTGAAAATGAAGATGCCAAGAGGAAAGTTTGTTAAGACCCAATATCTAAAAGAGCGTTAAGATATCTTTAATACTTCTTGAGTTACAGACATGCAAACTTTGGAGAAAAAACTTGACTAGTGTTAAACGGTCACCATTGGCACATAATGCAACACAGATTGCTGAAGTCAGCAGATTTCACTAATAGAGCCACCGATCTCTGTGTAAAAATAACATGATGATGCTGCCATCTTTCTGAAGTCATTTTTACCCTCCTGTAATCTGGCTCTGAATCTCAGGAAAAGCTGTCATTTTGACCCCCGATCTACAAAATAGTGGATTACTCCATAAATCTACATCTGTGACATTTAATATGTTGACTTTCTTCTTCATTTATGTATTTGTTTCACCAGAAAGAATATTAATAAAATCCAAAATTTGAGCTGAGGACCTTTGGTTGAGTTGACACAGAATGACCCTATAGTGTTTTATTTTATTTCAATGAACAAAAAACTATTTTTAATAGTTTTAATCTTGGTTAACAGCTGTAGTTTTGGTTGGTCCTGTTGCTGTGTGTGAGAGTTTTTTCCAGGACTGTAGTTTCATTGGGAAAGCGGTGTATTAACATTTTGAATTAGCTTCATTTCTATATTTTAAAGTTTTCATTTTCATTTTAAACTTAATATTAAGTTTAAATTTTAGGCTTTTTTTTTAACGTTCTTTTGTCTTTTTTAGTCACTTATTCTTTTGAATATTTAGCTTTCATTTATTTTATTTTTTAATTTAAGTAATTTTAGTGCTTAAACCTTTTTATTACCAAGACAACATTTCAAATTTTCATTAATAGTTTTTTTATTTGTTTATTTTAACTTTATTTCAAGTAACGGAAATTATTTAATAGTTTAGTTTTAGGATCTTGTAATCTGCACATCCGTTTATAGTGTTTGCACAAACTCATTGACAGACAGGAGGTGTGTGTGTGTGTGTGTGTGTGTGTGTGTGTGGAGTGATGATCTTCAGTCTTATGTGTGTGTGTGTGTGTGTGTATGGAGCCATTTTAGTCTCAATAATAATTCACGCAAAAGACACGATGCACACATGCGTAACCAAATTCACATGCACGAAAAAAAAATATTCACAAAGAAACTATTTACATGCACAAAATAAAAATATATTTTCATAAATTGCATTTCACAAACACAAAACACAATTCACAGGTGTACAACTGAGCACAAAAAGTTTTGAATGTTTAAAATTTACAAGTTCGTTATGGAACTCGTCCCACACGGGTCACACGCATTAGCCAATCAAATTTGTACGAGTGTCCCGCGTGGGAGGAGTTCGCTGACAGGAAAGTCTCAAAAATGCACACAAATCCAAGGCGATTCGCACACGAATGACGATTTACACATTCACAGTTGTACATCTGTGAATTGTGTTTTGCGTTTGTGAAAAGTAATTTACAAAAATATATTTTTATTTTGTGCACGTAAATTGGTTTTTGTGAATATATATATATATATATAATTTATTTATTTATTTATTTTTTTTCGTGCATGTGAATTAGGTTTTATGCATTTGAATTTGGTTACGCATGTGTGCATCATGTCTTTTGCGTGAATTATTATTGAGACTAAAATGGCTCCATATGTGTGTGTTACATCAGATCTGATGTTTCCCAGCAGCCCAGAAAAACCCTGTTCATGATTTCTGTGAACTGCCCTGAACCAGCCGGTCAGATTAGAGAAACTTGTGTGTGTGTGTGTGTGCAGCTCCGGCGGCGCTGATGCAGGCGCTGGAGGATCTGGATTATCTGGCGGCTCTGGATGACGATGGGAATCTGTCAGAGGTGGGAATCATCATGTCTGAACTTCCTCTGGAGCCGCCGTTAGCCAAAGCTCTGATCGCCTCCTGCGAGTTCGACTGTGTTAACGAGCTGCTGACCATCGCTGCCATGCTGACCGGTACTGACCGCTCTCACGCCTGTGATCACACTCATTTACACACTGTGTTGGGGAGTAACTAGTTACATGTAACGGAATTACGTAATTTAATTACAAAAAAGGGGTTACACTTTATCTTATGGTATCCTTATGTAATTATAAAGTTAAGTACGGAGGAATATTAACTAACTACATATACTTACTGTATGGTTAGGATTAGGGTTACTTGCATGTAATTATGCATAATTTGTTATTATAATAGTAAGTGCATGTAACATGTAACAAGGACACCTTAAAATAAAGTGTTACCAAAAAACTTAACTGTAATCTGTTACAGTTACTGAGAAAAAATGTGTAATTAAATTACAGATACATATGAAAATGTTAACGATTACAAAAGTAACACACATACAGATTTAATTACTTTATTTTTTTAACTCTTTTTCCACAGCATTGTTAGATGCCAGTGTTTCCTGTCATAGCTGTGCAAAGATCTGATTTCATAAACAGTATCATAGCTATTAAATTATTTCTTGTTATGATTTTAAATCTGTATTTAACCTCAGAATGCTCTCAAAGTGAAAAGAGCTGCTAAAGTCTGATTTTGTGGTGGCTGTGCTTTAAATTACATTATTATGATCTTAATTCAAGTGATGAAGGATTCTGGACTCTGTTGAGTTCTACTGTAAGGTTAACGCTGCTGGCTTTAAATGTTTCAAAATGATTAACATTTATTTGAAATATAGAAAAGTAATCAGATGAAATCAGTTACAGTACTTTAAAAAGTAATTGAAATAGTTACACTACTTATTACATTTTAAATGGGGTAATCTGTAACATATTATATTTCCAAAGTTGCTATCCCAACACTGTTTACACACACACACACACACACACACGCACACGCACGTGTCTTGAGTAAGTGTGTGTTTGCCCTGCAGCTCCGCCGTGCTTCGTTACACCTCTGGCTAATAAAGAGGAGGCGGCTGCGACCCACAGACGACCCCTGCTGCATCCAGACGGAGATCACATGACCCTCATCAACATCTACAACGCGTATCTGCAGCGTGAGTGCTAGCGTCAGACTGATGCTGATGCATCTCATGTAGGAATACTGATGTGTGTGTGTCCTCAGATAACGAAGACGAGGTCTGGTGCAAGACGAACTTCCTCGACGTCGCTGCCTTACGATTGGCTGTGGTGATCAGGGCGGAGCTACTAGAGGTGATGCAGCGAATCGAGCTGCCCGTCTCTCCTCCCGCCTTCGGTTGCCAGGACAACAGCACCAATATAAAGAGAGCTCTGATATCGGGCTTCTTCCTGAAGGTAAACGCACACTAAACTAAACAACGGCGCTCCAGAATACTGTGTTCTGATTGGCTCGTCGCTGGTACGTCTTCACTAGAGATTGGCCGATATTTGATGTTATCCTCACATTTCAGATGTTTATTGTAAAGTGTCCTTGAGCTATGGAAAGGCACTATATAAATAAAAATTATTATTATTATTGATTTTTTTTTTTTAGAACCGATACCGATTATTTGCATGTTTATGTGACCGATAACCGATATGCTGAACCGATATTTATTTGTTGTTTTCTGTTTTTTACACAATAAGTACAAGCATTTTTATTTATAACACTGTCAATATTGTAATTTCACTCCCTCCTTGCAAACAAAAGAGAACAATTGTTTTGTTTCTACATCAGTAAATTAAAGAACTCCTTTTTGAAAATTAGCTTATTCCGACTCTTTTTGACAGCACGGGTCACAAATACAAACAAACATCAACAGGGTACAACGCATTACAAAAAACAGCCAGCATCAAACAACATCCCTTTCAGAATCACTGCCACAGATGTAAAATGAAAAGCAAGTCATGAAGGGTCCATTTTTCGAAATTGAGGTTTATACATCATCTGAAAGCTGAATAAATCATCTTTCCATTGATGTATGGTTTGTTGGACGATATTTGTCTGAGATACAACTATTTGAAAATCTGGAATCTGAGGGTGCAGAAAAAATCTAAATATTGAGAAAATCACCTTTAAAGTTGTTCAAATGAAGTTCTTAGCAATGCATATTACTAATCAAAAATGAAGTTTTGATATATTTACGGTAGGAAATTTACAAAATATCTTCATGGAACATGATCTTTACTTAATATCCTAATGATTTTCGGCATAAAAGAGAAATGTATAATTTTGAGCCATACTATGTATTGTTGGCTATTGCTACAAATATAGCTGTGCTGCTTATGACTGCTTCTGTGCTGCAGGGTCACTTTAACTTATTTAGTTTGTTCTTATTTATTACAGACAGTGAGAAATACCAAGATGAAAGTCAAAATCCTTTATTTGTTGGCGTGTGTCTTGTTCTGTGTGTGGTCCTCAGGTTGCTCATGATGTTGACGGCTCAGGGAACTATCTTCTGCTCACACACCGTCACGTGGCTCATCTCCACCCGTTCTCTTCATATCGCTGCCGCCGACCGCAGCTAAACCCTCCCAGCTGGGTGCTTTACCACGACTTCACCATCTCATACGACAACTGCATCTGCATCGTGTCCGAGATACACCCGCAGATGTGAGTGTGCTTCCCAGTCAAACATCAGCCTTAACCTTCATCCTTCCCTCGCGTTTCTAACAAATATTTCCCTCGCGGGTCAAAATGACCCAAATGCCTAAAACTTTTTTTTTTGGTTCAGAAAGCTTATATTGATCCATTTTTATAATTTTTTTCTTAATATTTTTCTAGGCTTTTTATGATTTTTTTTTGGTGAATTTTATTTTCTAACATTTTTATTTACCTTATTTTCTTTAATCATGCATGTTATAATGTGTCTCTATGTGTGTGTGTGTGTGTGTGTGTGTGTGTGTGTTGCAGGTTGGTGGAGCTGGCTCCTCAGTACTATCTCGGGAATCTTCCGGCCAGTGAAGGCCGAGATCTGCTGATGGGCTTCAGACAGAGTTTATTTCCTCCAGAAGAGCAGGACACAAACCCTCAGGACCAAAGCCATGAAGAAGCGGGCAGTCAGTACAGCGCAGAGACGTGCAGCGTTCAGTAACACACACACACCAGCAGCGACGGCGTCTTCAGACCTCCAGGTGACTGTGATCACTCTTCAGCAGACTTCAGGTCTCAGGCTCAGATTTACTATTTCTGTAATTGACTTGCTATGAAATATATATTTATATATATTTTTAATGGTGAATAAAGAGTCTCTGTGGATGAAGTAAGGGAACGGAGTCCAGCAGCCAATCGGATGAAGCTCAAATCACGTCCAGTCACATCAGTAATAAACTCTCGTCTGTCATGAGTGACGGCTGTCTGTGAACGCCACGGAAGCTCACTTCTGCCACAAGAATAAAAATATAAAAGGTGACTTTTTTTTTTTTCTCAGAAAAATTAGCATTGAGCTTTTTTATATTTTTATTCACTGATGGAAATGAGCTTCCAGAGAGTAGAGCGTTTCTACAGGGACTAAAAAACATTTTCCAGGAGTTTTCTGGCACGGTGTGATTGTGTTCATCATGACCGGATCTCTATTTGAGTTGTGCTTTCATATACTTTAGGCCTTTATCACACTTCTGCGTTCGAAAAGCAGAAGATTCTAATAGTAGCGTAATAAACGTCCGCTGCGGCTGTGCGCATAGCACGGGATGTTGAGATTTATGTCAAATTCAGCACAGATACGTCTTCTAAAGACACCAAACTACAATCATTGTAGTTCTACAATCAACTTTACAGTCATTCATTCAGTGTTGTGAAACCAAGGAAGATGGTTTTATGATATTACGATGTATATTTCGTCACTTAAAAGGGAGCGCGCAAGCCATGCTGTATGAGTCTGACCACCTTATTTTATTACAGAAAACAATACAAACAGCGTATCACATTAAAGAGCATTTAAAATAATAATTATGACTAAAGACCAGATCGAAGAAGTTTGATGGAAGCTTATTGTGTTAAGCATTTTTCATGCACTTACTTTACGATGCAATCCTCAATAATTACGTCAAATTAAAGTTGTTCAAATAAACGAATATTTCCAGCCCATAGACGATTATAACAAATAGATTGATCATCTTATACAAGTCATATCCTGCGTGATTGAACAGCATCGCTGTGTACAAAAACAGGAGGTTAATCATAATAAATAATGCAAGCAGAAACTCCTTTACGCTACGATCGCAGCTCGACACGCGGACTGTGATGAAGGTCACTTCTGGTTGATTTGGGTTTATGTCACTTTCGCCGTTCACAGACATTGTGTTTTCTGTTTTGTGTTGTTGTCTGTGTAGTACAAACTTTCTCCTTCAAACTGAGTCTCAGTAACACACGCGGCTCTCAGTGATGTTCCTGGAGCCTGACGCGGGACGTGCCTTCACACTGAAGCATTTCAGCCAAATCCAGCATCGGAGCCCCTCTTAAATCAGTTCTCACTAACTGAGACTATAATAACATCCACGCCAGCAGACGATTCTGAGCTACTGTTTTCAGCAGTCGGCCGGCCTGTAATAACATTCTCAAAATCTTCTTTATGCAGCATTCATGGAACTTTTTTCCTGAAACACTGTCGTTGGACATTCATGACGTTTTTTAAATGTTTCTACTCGTTTCAGAACATTCCGAGAACAATCGAAAGTAACATTCTCAAAATAATCGAATGGAATGAAACAAAAATGTTACAAACTGTAACGATGTCACAATGTAACTGTAACAAAAGTTTGTATGAACAAACAGTAACATTTTTCAGAGTCGGCCGGCCTGTAATAAAATTCTTAAAACATTCATTCAAAAATGTTATTTATACAGTGTTCATGGAACTTTTTTCCTGAAACACTCTCATTGGACATTTATCTGATGTTTTTTTTTTAAATGTTTCAACTTGTTTCAGAACATCCTGAGAACAATCAAAAGTAACGTTCACAAAATGATCAAATGGAATGAAACAAAAACGTTAAACAACAGTTTGTTTAGAACGGAATCGGCAGTGAGAGTTCATGGGAATGTGTTGAGGATGTTTGTGAGCTGGGTTAGGATCGAATCACTGAATCACTGAATCACTTTGTTCCGTCACTGGAGCTTTGATTGGTTTTTGCTCTCGATTCGTCTGTATTTTTGACTCTTGGAGCTGATGTTCAGGGTTCAGTTTGTGTGAATCCTCTGTGTTTTGTGGTTTTACAGCTTGTCTCTGTTTTACTCCTTGTAGTTTGTTTTTGTATTTTTCTAAATGCACCGTCTCTATTTTGTGTGAACTCTTGATGTGATTTTAATACAGTGGAAATTTGAACACTAATTAAAAGTTGTGGAGCTTTTGATTCACAGTTCGTCTAATGAACGCAGATCTTCGTGCAGGGCCAGCTGTTCAAAAGTAATCTGAGCGGACTGGATCAAATCTTGAAAATGGGTGGTTCAAAAGAAGAAAAAAAAGGATTCTGAATTTGGATTAGATCACAAAATCCAATCTTGGTTTTGATCTGGATTAAATCCTTAGTTTGTGTCATTCAGAATGTTGTAGTAAGATACTTTTGATCCAAAGAAACGGGATTATTCTGATCCCAGTAGAAGGGTGGGTTTCAGGTACAAAAATGTAATAAAACTTTAAAACTGGTCCAATTTTGGTTTGAAAAAGCGGCACAGAAGTAAGATGGGTTTCCTGATCCTGGAGAGCATAACATGAGATTCCCAAACCCAGACCATTCTGATCCAGATTCAGCTTTCTGAACGACTGGCCCCAGGTGAAAAATAAACTGTACTTGAATGCACTAAAAAAAATACTTAAATACAAGCCAAGCACATTTGTAGTACATTCTTATTTTTTGTGCTAAATAAAATTGTAAACGTTATACACTAATTAAAAGTATATTTCTACTTCAGGAGTACTTCAGTGCGATTGCAAATGTGTACTAAATACCACTGATATTTAAATTAATTTTAAGGACTTTGAAATAAAGTGTACTACTGTAAAAATATACAGAGGACGTTTATTAGTGTGTTTCTGTGCTTTGAATGATTTAAAAAACTTTTATGTAGTTATCCTAAGTTTAAATTAAATTGATTTTATTTAAAATATATTAGTAATGTAATAGTTATAAGATAAAGTACCAGAAGTGTTTTATAAATGCATTGCTTAAAGTGTGCTTCCATCACTTTACATAAAATATTAATTGATTTTTTTATTATCACAATGTTCTATTTGGATTTTAATGAAAAATCCAGTAGAAATGTATTACTTGAGTAAAACCCTATGCGTAGGCTATTATAAATGCACTGATTATTCATTCATGTGTTGAGATGTGCACCAAAATTCACAATTTAACAGTAAGTTTACTTTTAACAAAGTACTTGAAGTGCTATATTTCTAATGTGGAAAAAAGTGCTACTTATGACACAGGAATAGTGTACTTGATTGTAGTATTTAAAGACACCATAAACATGTAGTTAAATATATCATATAAAATTACAATACATTTGAAATGAATTATTTAATCTATAAAAATATGTGGGCAATACATATTCACTATTTATTAATCTTATATTTTAAATAATTAATAAGTGTATTTTGAATGTATGATGAGTATATTTAGAAGTGTATGAAAGATGGTTTCAGTTATACTACAAGTGGTAACTAAATACTTTCCTTTTATATTCATGGTGTCCCAAAATAGCACAGTTGAGTACACTTAGATGCTCTTACGATTATGTTAAGAAGTACTAAAGAATCATTTTTAGTGTATTAAGTACAAAATTAGTGTGTGAAGACGGAGCACTTTAAACGCATGATGGAAGTGCGGCAGTGACGTCACATCCGGAGGACTTTTATCTGGTAGTATATTTTTTAGCGCCTGATCACAATTCCTGCAAAAATGCGTTATAATGACAATTAATGTATTTTAAATCACACGATTCATATGCTGGTATATAACTGAAGCTACAGGTTGTGAAATCATTTCTTATTCTTACTTTTGTAACATTGGTTATCTTACATCTACCCGATTAGCCTGCTAGCTTAGCTTATACATCACTATTTCACTTATAATGATAACTTTGCAACGTTTGTATTATTGTTCGTGCCATTTATTTATAATTTTTTTGTATGATGATGATTTTAGTAGTAGTAGTAAGTTAATATTAACAGGTAATGTACATTATATTCGGTATGTCACGGTGTATTTTATTTTGATGTATTATTTACGCTATACATTATTTTACGTATGCTATTATGCAATGATGCATTATTAATATTATTACGTTTATCAAGTGTAAGATCTTACGTTATATTAGGTATGTGGTTTCTATTTTGCTTCCAATATAGTTCCCAATTAAATGTTTGTGTTTACTTGGAATGTCAATTAATTTATTAAAAGTTAAATCATTATATACTGTACCTCGTTAATATTATTGTGTAAAATTATTTTAAATGACTTTTACAGAACATGTCATTTTGCAACAATCCTTATCTTCAATTATATTTATATCTTTACTATTATATTACTCAGGAATAGTTTATTACGTGAAAAAAAAAAACATTTTTAGGTGTGTTTGTGTCTCTAGTTTGTTTTATTATGCAATTCATAGACATTTATTTAATATTTCAAGCATGTTGTTTGTGCACTCGATGTAATAACCATCATACAATACTTAACTAGGTTATAATTAGTCGGCCACAATTATTACATACAACTGAAATTATATTATTTTTACATAACTTAGTACAAGAAGATGATGCAGACAGTGGCCAATCTATTGCAATATAATAATAATAATCTGTTGTATTGTACTCAGATGGAGCTTATATTCGTTTTGCTCGGTGGATTGAAAACAGAGAATAAAGTTCATCATATTTTTTCGGTTTTGAAAAACAAAGACAAACAAATAAAAAAATTAAAAAAAAAAGCTTAAGATTAATGGTATTATAATTGATGATCAAAAAGTAATTCAGGATTAAATTTTGCTTCTTTTTTTTTACCGTAATCTTTATAAATCAAATGATAAAAAAGCGGATTGTGATTCTGTGTTTGTGAATATTAGAGGAAACACACACGAACTGAACGAGGAAGAGAAATACTGACTGATGTAGAACTAAAACAAATGAAAACTGGTAAATCACTATAGATGGGATAACTAGAAATGATTATATAAAGCGTTTTTAGAATGCTTTCAGAAAGGGAGCTCAACATCTACCATCAAAACAGGATTAATAACCTTTAAAAACAACTGTTTATCTTTACATAACTGGAGAGCAATAACTCTCTGTTGTAATGATTATTAATGGTGTATGCTAATCGTCTCAAACTTATACTTGGAATAGATGCTTGTACAATCAGCATTCATAAAGGGAAGATATATTCAAAATGAATATTATTACTATATATATTGCCGGGTATGTTTGCACATAAGAGGAATTTGTTTTAGAAGCTTCACAGAGCGACAAGACACAGATAATAAAAGAATAATATACAAAACAGACTGTACAAAATAGCACAAAACAACAATATACAAAATACACAATTATGTCTGTGCAGTCTCATCATGCAGCTTAATTTAATATGGTGGTATTCAAGAAAGTCGGAGGCTTAGATTTGTTTTGTTGAAATGCAATTTTGAGATTTATTGACAATTAAACTTTTAAAATTTCACACTGGAGAAGGATATTCACCACAGCTTCACATCACATGCTTCCACCTTGTGGCAAAACAGAGCCATTGCAATAAATAGGAAGACTGTAAGAGTGCTGTATGAAAGTTTTATATGTTGTTTATTTGATAGATGAAGCTGCATGGCCACTTTATTCAATATAACTCATTCATGGATAAATTTGATATATGATGTTCCCTGTTAAAGCCCTGCTCCGACACACACACCAAAGATCTGATTAGCTGGATGCGTTTAATTAAACTGCCTTAGAGAATTAACAGTGTGTGAAGCCATTCCTCTTTCTTTAAAATAATCAATACAATTCAAGCGTACTTGTTACATAGTTAATGATAGCCAAAGTGCACACTGGAGACAAAAAGCGTAACAACAAAGTAATAGGAAATGTGCTAAAATGTTAATTATTTTCCAGTTTCAATACACATTCAAAAATGACATATTTAGAAACAAGTACTGTAATCATCTCAAATGGCCAACTGTACCCAGACATTCAGTTCAGAATTATTAACAACATCTGTCCAGCTGCTGAAACTTTACAGAAAAGATGCCGTTTTGAAGTAGATTTTGGTTTATGGTCTTCGGAACAAGGTGTCATTCATGTGAAACAACATTAGAATTATTACTAAACATCATATACATAAAATCAAGTAGAATAACAGTAAATCCTCTTTAAGTTGTTTTAACAATGAATGTATTTTATCATCCTTACTTCACTCCAAAGATAATCAACCTCTAGAGAATTATATAAAACCATTTTTTTAACCCCTTGCAACCCCTTTAGATGTTTGAAGCATGTTTTTGATTCGTTGTCTACTGTGTGTGTGTGTGTGTGTGTGTATTCACACATGAAAGCCATCCCTCTTTCTTTAAAACAATTAATTAATCCTCTTTAAATAGTTTGAAAAAATGAATGAAAATGTCTCGTTTTATTTTTTGATGTGTGAAGAATGTTGTTTGTTTTTTGTCTATTGTGTGTGTATTCACACATGAATATTTCTCTATGTCATGTGTGTAGATTTTGTTCCTTACCTGAGCGTTCAATAAAAAACAAAAACAAGAAGGCTCGTTCTTCCTCATTAGGTGACGATCCGCGCTCTGATTGGACATCCGCCGGCGCTATGTTAATGTAGGGGCGGGGCCTCGCCAAGTGAGTAGGTGACGTCAGCTCTCATTCCGCAGAAGCGAAACAAACATGGCGACAGAATGGAGTGGGAAAGGCAGCACGCTAACTTTATTACTGATCTTTTGGATTAGATTCTGTTCGAACCGAGCCCAGTCCTCAGGCAGCGACAGCCGGATCCTCGGCATGCGGCTGGAGAGCAGCGACAAGCCCGCCTCGACCACCGACGATGGGATCGTCCAGGTAACCGAGGGGAGCGACATCCAGCTCCGCTTCTACGGGCTGCAGATCAGCAACGACACCTGGGAGCGGATCAAGTTCGTGGAGCAGAGCGAGGAGACAAACAGCACTTGTGCTGACTTCACCAAAGACATCTCCATCAGGACTAGCATGACCGTCCACAGCCAGGGCACTTCGGGAGTCCTGGGGCTCAGGATCAAACCGCTTCGGAAGAGCGAGTCGCACCGGGATTACGCGCTGTGCGTCCGGCGCAGCCCTGATGGGAAGTGGTTCCTCCTCGGACAAAACGACGGAAAGTTGCGTGTGGTGGAGGAGAAAAAGTCCCTTCTGCCTATCTGGTTCCAGGTGATCTTAATATCCTGCCTTCTGGTTCTGTCAGGGATGTTCAGCGGGTTAAATCTGGGTCTAATGGCGTTGGATCCCATGGAGCTGCGGATCGTCCAAAGCAGCGGCACAGAGAAGGAGAAGAAGTACGCGAGAAAAATCGAACCGATCCGGCGGAAAGGAAACTACTTATTGTGCTCGCTTCTCTTGGGGAACGTGCTGGTCAACACTACACTGACTATCCTTCTCGACGATCTCATCGGATCCGGTTTGGCCGCCGTTATAGCGTCGACTATCGGCATCGTCATCTTCGGCGAGATCGTCCCTCAGGCGCTCTGTTCCCGCCACGGTTTGGCGGTTGGCGCGAACACCATTCACCTCACGAAGTTCTTCATGCTTGTGACTTTCCCGCTTTCTTTCCCAGTCAGCAAACTCTTGGACTGCGTTCTGGGTCAGGAGATCGGTACCGTGTACAACCGAGAGAAGCTGCTGGAGATGCTGAAGGTGACCGCGCCGTATAACGACTTGGTGAAGGAGGAGATGAACATGATCCAAGGCGCGCTGGAGCTGAGGACCAAGACGGTGGAGAACATCATGACTCCGTTAGGCGACTGCTTCATGATCAACAGCGACACCGTGCTGGACTTCAACACCATGTCTGAGATCATGGAGAGCGGGTACACGCGGATTCCCGTCTACGAGGAAGAGCGGAGCAACATCGTGGACATCCTCTTCGTCAAAGACCTCGCCTTCGTGGATCCGGATGACTGCACGACGCTGAAGACCATCACCAAGTTCTACAACCATCCGGTGCACTTTGTGTTTCACGACACCAAGCTGGACTCCATGCTGGAGGAGTTTAAGAAAGGTGAGTGATGAGGGGATTCTCCTCTCCGCGGTGTCGCTTTCACGGGGCTTGTGTGTGAAGAAGGCCGTGACCCTGGAGCACAAAACCAGTCATGAGGGGCAGTTTTTAAATTTTCTTGAATAAATCAGCTTTCCATTGATGTATGGTTTGTTAGGATCGGGCAATATTTGGCTGAGATGCAACTATTTGAAAATCTGAGGGTGCAAAAAAATCTAAATATTGAGAGAGTCTCCTTTAAAGTTGTTCAAATGAAGTTCTTAGCAATGCATATTACTAATCAAAAATTAGGTTTTGATATATTTACGGTAGGAAATTTACAAAATATCTTCATGGAACATAATCTTAATATCCTAATGATTTTTGGCATAAAAGAAAAATGGATAATTTTGACCCATACAGTGTATTGTTGGCTATTGCTGCAGATATAGCTGTGCTGCTTATGACTGCTTCTGTGCTGCAGGTTGAAAAACGTGCATCCTCTCCTCCTCTGACTGTCCAGGTCAGTCTGTCTTCTCTGATTCCTAAAGCCTGTAAACTATTGACCTTGTTTGCTTTCTTACTGCGAAGAAATGTATTTTTATTTTTTTGGTCTTTAATCCACCTGAAATGACTCTGACATTTTTTCCACCTCCTCCAAAACCTGCTGTTTTAGTATTATTCTTAAAGAAGTGCTCACCAAGCCGTCATTTATTTGATCCAAAGTGCAGCAAAAACATTAAAATTTAGAAATATTTTTACCATTTAAAATAACTGCTTTCTATTTGAATATATTTTAAAATGTAATTTATTTCTGTGATCAAACCTGTATTTTCAGCATCATTACTCCAGTCTTCAGTGTCACATGATCTTCAGAAATCATAATATGCTGATTTGCGGCTCTAAAAGCATTTTTGAAAACAGCTGAGTAGGTTATTTTTCAGGTTTCTTTCGTGAATAGAAAGTTCAGAAGAACAGCATTTATCTGAAATAGAAATCTTTTGTAATATTATAAATGTCGTTGTCATCACTTTGATCTATTTAAAGCATTCTTGCTAAATAAAAGTATTCTATCACCCCCAAAATATAATTTACATGGTAAATCTAATAGTAATTACACATTTAAGTACAGAGTAATAGTTTAGTTTATTTACTTCTACTGCCTCAAGCGCAGCCCAAAGTGCTGTACAGTGCATTCAAAAACAACCAAACAAAGACAATAACAAACACAACATCTTAAAATGGAATCATATATTACGTCTCCCCAAATCAGACTCAAACACCATAATATAAAAGTGCTTCTTCAAAGCCGTTTTAAAAGCGAAGACCGAGGGGGCTAGAGGCGGATTATTCCAGCCGAGGGCCGGCGATCCAAAAGACCCGATCTCCTTTACGCTCGGGACCGTGGTACCTGGTGCAATAGTTTATCAGCAGATCTCAAGTTCTTAACAGGTTTATGTGAAGTAACAAGATCTAACAAATACAAAGGCGCAAGACCTTTTAACATTTTAAAAATTAATACTAGAACCTTAAAATCGATCTGATATCTAACCGGTAACCATTGCAGGGATGCTAAAATTGGGGTTATTCTATCCCTCCTTCTGCTTCCCGTCAATAGTCTGGCAGCAGCATTTTGAACAAGCTGTAATCGATTTACTGATGACAGAGATTCCTAAATACACAACATTACAATAATCCAGTCTAGATGATATAAAAGCATGGATGATTGTCTCCAAATATCTAGATGAGAGCATTGGTTTAATCTTAGCTATTAACCTTGAGTAGTAAAACTAGTTTTCACTACCGTATTAACTTGTTTTACTGGAGATGAGGGGTGAAGAGCTAAGGGGACCAAAAACAACCAAGGAGAAGAATGATTATCCAGTGTAACAGATACAGGCCTATTAGACAGATGAGAAGAAAACCATCGTAAAACAATGCCATCGCTCCCAACCTCCTGCTGTAGACCATTAACACAATTCTATGCTGGATTGTATCGAAGGCGGCGGTTAAGTCGAGTAGAATTAGAATAGCAGAGTTACCAGAATCCACAGTGAGCAAGAGGTCATTTGTCACTTTAAGAAGAGCCGCTTCGGTACCATGACGAGCCCTAAACCCTGATTGAAAACGATCATGGATATTATGGTCTGTTAAAAATGCAAAAATGAATATGAATTAACTACATGTACTTACTGTACGGTTAGGATTTGGTTTAGGGTTACTTGCATGTAATTATGCATAATTAAGTGTTATTATAATAGTAAGTACAAGTACACCTTAAAATAAAGTGTTAGCTAAAAGTTTCTTGAGCAGCAAATCAGCATATTATTATGATTTCTGAAGATCATGTGACACTGAAGACTGCAGTAATGATGCTGAAAATACAGCACTGCGTCACACAAATAAATTACATTTGAAAATATATTCAAATAGAAAGCAATTATTTTAAATAGTAAAAATATTTCACATTATTACTGTTTTTGCTGTACTTTGACTCAAATAAATGCAGGCCTGGTGAGCAGAAGAGACTTCTTTACAAAACATTAAAATTCTTACTCTTCAAAAACTTTTGACTGGGGTAAATCCTATAATAATTTTGGGTAACACTTTACAGTAAGGTGTGGTTCATTAACGTTAATGTATTAAGATGAATGAACAATGAACTCTACATTTATTACACACTTTATTAATCTGTGTTAATGTTAGTTAATAAAAAATACAATCATTGTTTGTTAGTTCACAGTGCATTAACTAATGTTAACAACAAGAATAACTTATGATTTTAATAATTCATTAGTAAATGCTGAAATTAACATTTAACTAAGATTATTAAATGCTGTAGAAGTATTGTTTGTTAACTAATGAACCTTATTGTAAAGTGTTGCCTAATTTTGTATTAATGTTGTTAATTAGATGTAATTTATTTATTTTTTTGGTGATTCTGTCATCTTTAAATGCTGTTTATTTTTTTCCAATATAATAATCTAATTTTCTTTATTTTATTACAGTTAACAAAACTGTTTTACTACAATAACTTCATGATCAAATCAGTTCTATTTGTTTAAAAACAAGTCCCACCCCTTTTTTTTTTTTTAAATTTCATATCCTTTTTTGCCTGGAAAATTTCCCATTACATCAATTTCATGTTGACCGTATGCTAATAATTTTCCAGTAAGTCTTTAATTCAATAAATCCACCTGTGATCAGTAATTATGATGCCGTGTAATAAGCATCTTACCAAACCATGGCTTTCTGGGAATGTATGTACAAGCAGATATTTGTAATTCGCTCCTAAAGCCATGTGTAATAAGTATAAATACTGAGCTGCTATCTTTATCTAATCACATGTGTTTGTTGTCATCACAAAAGCCATGACCCTAATAATGGAGCAGAACCTGTTATCTGTAAGTTTACTGTCAGCCGGATTTGACTCAGGACTTGAACTGTTCTGTTGCAAAAATTATGGAGATAAGTGTACATTCTTCTATATTTAGCATGCCTTTAAACATCATATAAATTACATTTATATTAAGTCTGATTGACTGCCTGCTCTGTAGTCTATTATAATCCTCATTTTTGGGATTTATTGTGCAAACCTTCCTGCCGTATTGATTTTTAATAAACTGATGCAGCACTACAGCTGGTTTGTTATACAAGTAGCGATCGTCACACAGTATGATAATTGATAATTGATAATTGCTCATGTCAGTGGTACATGACGGTCCCGGAGGACTTTGCACTGATAACATGATGAATTCTGTATGTGAAGCTAGATAACATGTTTGGTTTCACAGTTAACCTGCTTCTGTGGTGCACTGAATCTATCTCTGAGATTATAGTTATCTGAAAGGTACCACAGCCTTGTGATTGTTTTGGTGTCATGACATGCAGAAAAGCAATGGTAGTGCATTATTTGCTAGTCAATAGTGGCTATGCTGGCTGTAGATTCAAAAGTGATTTAATAACCCTGTGACTGTGAATCATTAAATCAGGCTTCATCAGTTCCCTTCAGGTGAGAGAACGTGTTTGTTTGGAGACTGGTTAAATGTTTTCAGCTGTCATCATTCATGTGTAGGAGGTTTTATTGAATTGATTTTTGGGAGTCTCTGCATATTCAGTGTATTGCTAAATTTAAACCGCATTCAGTATGTGACTAAGCATTTCTAATAGTAGTATGCTACATTTGTCACATTAGGTGCGTTTACATGGAGCACTGTAATCGGTTTAAAAGTCCAATCCGAATGAAAATGCTCCATATAAACACCTCAATCGGAATAAAAATGCCCAAACCGAATGAAATTGTAATCAGTTTGAGAGGGGTGGGATAAACCTTTCTATAAACCGAACAAAATTAAAATCCTGCCATGTAAACACTTTAAACCGATTACTTTGCGTCTACATCACGTCCAGAGGTCGGGTCGTCAGAACGTGAACGTGATGATGTCGGCAACGGTACATTCTGTGATTCGGGGACACCGACACTACAGTAGAGACTGGGTAATAGTGGAGGTATAAAGTTAAAATTTCCATTATACAGTTAAAACACATTAGAAAGGAGAACGCTTGCTGTGTGACGGACTATCTGCTCTCATGTCCGGAGTGAAAACAGATCTGAAATGAAGCGCAATTTTCTGCTTTTCAGCTTAGAAACAACACAGTGATGATAGTGAAAGTAGCTCAATGAAAATAAACAACTTGACCAAAAGTTGCCTTTGTCATTTGTATTTGTATAGATGACAGATTCATAATTTCCGATCTGCTTGAATTTATACGTGCTCACGCCATGAATGTTGTACGAAACACGATTGTGATAAAGCAATGCTTCTTTGATTCATTGTTCAGCAACTCTTCGTAAGAAATCGTGTATTTGTTCCATTTAAGTACAGTACAACTTTGTAGTATCAGAGTACAATTAATCTCAGCTGCATTACAGAGGGGCGTATGATTTCTATGATCGCGTTCTGGTCATATGACTGAGCGCTCGAATGAACGCAAGGATTCAAATATTAACCGTTTATTCTAAGCAAGTGCAAACAGATATTAAAAATATTAACGTAAATATGGGCGTTTTTTCCTCTGGTGACTTGTTTTTGTTGTCACTGTAGGCTATTAGCATATCCTAAAATCGAAAGCACAGGCACATGTAAACACCATATCGGATTAGATAACGTCTCATGTAAACAGTTCATCGAATCTTTCAATCGGAATGATTTTAATCGGAATGACAAAAAAGTGTACATGTAAACGCACCTAGTGATGTCATGTGTTATCTCTTAATATTTTTTTTATTCTTTACATTTTAATAATTAATAATACTTGTAAAACTTTACATTAAGGTCTCATAATATAGTCAATGCTTTAGCTGACATAAACTAACAATGAACTGTAGACACTGAAAAAAAATGGTAGGATTTACTTAAACAATTTCCAGATGAAATGAATGACACTTCAGAAGTAAAGTAGAAAGACCAGCGTGCTCCAGTGATGTTTTTATTTACACATTCAAAAAATGTTTACAATTTAAAGCATTTATTAATCTTTGTAATGTTAGTTAATTGAAATACACTTACACTACCAGTCAACAGTTTTTGAACAGTAAGATTTTTAATGTTTTTGTAAAGAAGTCTCTTCTGCTCACCAGGCATGCGTTTATTTGATCCAAAATACAGCAAAAGCAGTAATATTGTGAAATATTTTTACTATTTAAAATAACTGCTTTCTATTTGAATATGTGTTAAACTGTAATTTATTTCTGTGATCAAAGCTGTATTTTCAGCATCATTACTCCAGTCTTCAGTGTCACGTGATCTTCAGAAATCATTCTAATATGCTGATTTACTGCTCAAGAATTATCAATATTTAAAAGAGTTGAGTATATTTGGATAAAAAAAAAAAAGAGAAGCTTTTGTAGCATTTAGTACACTACTATACCATTCAAAAGCATGGAGTCAGTATAATTTTTTTTTTTTGGAGAGAAATTATAGAAATTAATACTTTTATTTCGCAAGGATGCTTTAAATGGATCAAAAGAAGTTTAATATTGCAGTTGATATGGAATCATTTTCAGTTGTTAAACTGGAAAGGAGAAGATGCTGTTTACGTCAAAACTGAAACCAAGCCGTTCACACAGAACTCATGTTTATCACATTTTCTATAGAAACATCTATCAGCGTTACACATGTTTAGAAAGCATGTAAAATTAATTTCAACTTTTAAAAAACACGTCTCGAGAGTTGATGACGGTTTTTCTGCATCCCACTGCGTCGTGTTTTAAATAGAAAAAGTGCTCTTTGTGATTGGTTTTCGGTCCTTTGTATTAAACTATACATTCATACGTGATGCTTTTTGTTTCTAATTGTTTAAGCAACTTAATTATATATGGTCTATAAACATCATTTTAAACATTATGCACATTTTTTCAAAGATAGTCATGTTATTTTATTGCTCTGAAGAAACGTGCGTTAGTAATATTTTCCTCTTGTGGCCTCAGGAGAGAAGCCAACCCCAACTGAAAGTATGCCTTTTAAATTCGAATATAATTCGAATAACGATAATATTTTAGTACAAAATTCGAATTTAGTTTTTTAGCCAATTTGACAGCATTACTGTGTTGTGTGTCTTACAGTCTTCAATGAAAACAAGCAATGTTCTGTTCAGCTCATGCGTTTGTCTCTTCTGAAGCACTTCCTCTAGTTTATGCAGAAGTCTTTTCTTACTTCACTTCCCATTCATGATCCAAACCCAAACCATCCACACACCCCGGTCCCAGTCTCTGGGTTAGGCTTCTACACGCGGAGCTGTGGCAGCTGGGATTGGTTATGTGTTGCATGAATGAGTAAGAGAGGAAAACAGGCCAATAACCACCACGAATGGCGTATTCTCAACGGCCGAATGGCCAGCTTTTCTGCTGGTTGACCCCACTAGACTTTTGGTGCAATATCCACCTTATTTTTAACGTGAGAGCAGACGTGGCCATTTGAAACTGCAGTTTGCTTCTAGTCAAGTTGAGTTACTTCACCTATCTGAAAACAGTCTATTATATAAGGAATAATGTGCATACAGCCAGTTGTTATCACAGAATTCAGGCTTTATTCTACCATAACAACTGCTTCTCGCCACTTTAGTAAATAATCAGACACAAAATATTGAGCATTGTCGTTGGGGAATAACACACCTTGGAATGTCAAAATCAAGTATTCCAGTGAACTGTGTCATAAGCTGCTTTATATGTGACCCTGGAGCACAAAGCAGCACAGGTATATTTGTAGCAATAGCCAACAATACATTATATGGGTAAATTTTTTTTATTTATTTTTTTTAATGCCAAAAATCATTAGGATATTAAGTAAAGATCATGTTCCATGAAGATATTTTATAAATTTCCTACTGTAAATATATCAAAACTTAATTTTTGATTAGTAATATGCATTGCTAAGAACTTCATTTGAACAACTTTAAAGGTGATTTTCTCAATATTTAGATTGTTTTGCTCCCTCAGATTCCAGATTTTCAAATAGTTGTATCTCAGCCAAATATTGTCCGATCCTAACAAACCATACATCAATGAAAAGATTATTTATTCAGCTTTCAGATGAATACTGAAATACTCAAATACTGGTTTTGTGCTCCAGGGTCACACATTGGTATTATTTCAGTTAATTATCAGAATCACAAACATACTGATTTTGAGTGTTCGCTTGGTTATTTACAGCTAATGAAGGAGTCTTGGACGTTCACAGAATATAGCTTATTTCAGCATTGCAGAATAAGGTGATCAAACACCAGTCAGAGAAAGGAGACGCCTCATGTTTTTGGGCTTCAAGGTCTGTGTTTGGTTGTGCTGAGTGGATTTGGCGAGCTCTCTGATGGTATTGTCATGTCATAAGCCTCTCTGTATTCTAATAGGATCAAGCTCTCTGTGTTCCTCTCTCACAGATATTTCTCTCTTCCTGTCTTTCACTTCCTGTTACGGTTAGTAGTGCTGACTGAGCATGTGCTTGTGTTCTATATGGAATATTCTAGAAAAATGTATTTAATTCTCATCAGACTAGATTTTTAAAGTTAATTATAGTTTCTTTTGAACAGGAGAATGTAAACATTGTCAGGAGATAAATAATATAGTATTTATTTATTTATTTTATTTATTAGAAAAATATTTAAAGAAAAGTGGTTCGGCAATTGTAAGAGATATTTGAGTTTTTCTAGATTTTTGTAGACATTTTTTGGAGCATTTCTGGATAAGCTCTCATTATTACAACAGACCAATAAATATATATTTTATTTAAAAAAAGAGATTTTAAATAAATTGGTTCTAGCTAGTTATTGAATCTTTTAAAAAATTTTTTTAGATTTTTATTTATTTTTAAAACATTATATTTAATGGTTGATCTAAAGATGTATTATTGAATAGATATCATCATCCTGCATCATTTTCTGAATGAAATCCAATGCTCGTTGTTTCTTAATAATTTTGGGTTGCTTGCCGAACACAAAGTTCTGAACCACTTGTAAGGTGAAGAAGTATTGTATTATCCTTTAAACACACACACACGCACACACACACACACACAAACGACGACAAAGACATGCTCAGAGCCAGGTTACAACTATTTGTTCAGTTCTTAGTTAATTTCAAGCACATAGATACATTATTTATGCCTAATCCTGGTTCAAGGTTAGAATTATGGCCATTGCAAAACATGCAAACATGAGCCAGATGTTTTCTGCTGCATCTGTGTTTTACTGCATCCCAGACAGCCACAGAAAATAGCTCATTTACAAACTTGAGTTTCTGGAAGTTCTTCGACATTTAAACAGTTTTGAACACATTTTTCCAATGCTTTTCAAGTTAAACGACCCATTTTGAAGATGCAGGGCTGTGTAAATGGTGAAAGTTTTGTTGTGTAAAACAAGATATCATCATCAAATCAGGATTCACTTTTTATTTATTTGCTCTTTTTTTTTAAATCACTTTCTTTTTCAGATGACATCACTTAATGTCATCCAGCAGCCAAACAGCTATTTACTCCTCGTTCGGTCTCCGATCTAATAAGCGACGCTAGTGTAAGTGTTCCAGAAATGATAATGGAGTTGTCGTAATGAGGATAAAAGTTACAGTAATGAGAACTATGTATACTTTTTAAAATGTAAAAGAAGCTCTGGTGTCTGTAATTGCATATGACTCAGAATGAGTCGGTGTGATGAGATCAGTAATGTCCTGCTTCTTCAGAAAGAAACACAACACTGTGACTGTACTTCCTAAATATATTTATTTGTTGTCTTCAGTGTGCGAACATTTGGTATGTGTGGTTATATTGGAGATATGACCTTTGATTTGTCTCATAGAAATCCCTCGGAGAATGTCGTAATGACTTCTGAACAATAGTCAAGCATTGCATACATCATTAAAGGTGTGACCGACTCAATCAGGAGTGACCCAACAGGTTTAAATCAACAACAATCACCTTTATACGTTTGACAAGCAAGAACGTGCCCAAGTGAACGTTCGCCAGTGTTCTGATCCAGGAGTTAATATGTGAAGTCCATTAATTTGTAAAGTAATTTCAATAGCCAAAGTTGTTTATAAACTTTTTTTCTGTAAAAATGCTGCTGTATTTTGAGAAAGTAACTTCAAGTGACACGTTAACCA
The DNA here is from genome assembly GCF_012432095.1 of Onychostoma macrolepis. Taxonomy (NCBI): domain Eukaryota; kingdom Metazoa; phylum Chordata; class Actinopteri; order Cypriniformes; family Cyprinidae; genus Onychostoma; species Onychostoma macrolepis. The sequence goes on from NC_081159.1 coordinate 764,517, forward strand.
AATTCAGAGAAATTATCGAACTTCAAACCAAGTTTGTCCAATGTCTGCTATATCAGATGACACGCCTCCTTTGTTAACTTTGCTAGAAGTCTTGTTACAATTGCTATTGTAAATATCATCAAACACACACATATATATATATATATATATATGTATGTATGTGGGTCAAAGACGAAAAGTGGTTTAAGCATAAAAACAATAACTGTGATACTGCTTTAAATTGTTGTTGTTGTTCTGAGACACAAATCTTCCATGTGCACATGTCACGGGCTTCACAGGGGGCTTCAGTAACATGATCATGAATGGAGTCCTTCAACTAATTAAAGTTTTCTCTGGAATTGTCGATTTAAAATCAGGATATGGTGTCGCACCACAGGACATGGTTCCTACGCTTTCAGAAATATATAGATGAAAAAAATGATTGCTATTTACTAAAATAGACACTTGTACAATTATGCCAGAGATACTTATTAACACTTTTATGCTTTTCTGTTTCATTTATAAAAGTTGTAATTTATTGAACCATGCTTGGGACAGTCACACCGTAGGACAATTTTGAGATTTGGCTCAAACATGTAACACTGCAGCTTTTATAACAACAGGTCCATGTAGGACAAAGAAATGTTTAACCATTAACTGCATTTTAAATAATGACAATATTATTAATCATGTTCATTTTTATCTTGTGGGACAGTGAAAATGCCATGTCACGTCTACAACCCATATATATATATATATATATCACACCAAGATTTTCTTTTTTTTTTTTTTATGTTTTTGAAAGAGGTATCTTATGATTTCCAAAACTGCATATATTTGAACAAAAATATAGTAAAAAGTCATATTGTGAAACTTTACAATATAAAACAAATAATTGTTTTAAAATGTAATTTATTCCTTTGATGGCAAAGCGTCATTACTGCAGTCTTCAGTGTTACGTGATCCTTCAGAAATCATTCTGATTTGCTGCTCAAGAAACATTTCTGATTATTATCATGTTGAAAACCAATATTTTTGTTGAAACAGTGCACTTTATTTTTCAGGATTCACAGATGAATAGAAAGAAACTGCATTTATTTGAAATAGAAATCCTTTTAACATTGTCTTTACTGTCACTTGATCAATTTAATGCTAAAGTTTGATCAGTTTGCTCTGGTATTTTTTGTTATTCTAAAAATGAAGACTGATGAGGTGTGTCCAGTGTTGCTGTATGAATATATTCACGGCGTAAAGGCGGTGCTGAGAGAGAATGGTGTGTGAGTTGAGTACAGTGAGCCGTTCAGTGATGCGCAGACAGACAGACGAGCATTGTTCTTGCCGCAGGGACTGATGACTCAGCAAGACACAACTGACTTGTGAAATGCAGAAAGTACAGGGGATATGCATAGTTCTTATTTGATAAGAAATTAGATAAGATTTCAGTGTGCCTTTGTCTGACTTTGTAAAAATAAACCTGTGTGTGACAGATGCTCACATGTGCCAGTCAGTATGAAATCTTTTATTTAAACAATGTCACAATATTCTGAGAGAATTCTTCACCTTGTAGGTCGACTGATGAGTTGAGTCTCAAGTCAATTTTTTGCAGCTGCATTTTGAAGTTAATCTTTTCCCCATAGAAATGTATTATAAAGAAAATGTTTATAGAACGTTAAGCCATGCTAAACCTTGACTTTATAATGGTTTACTATGGTTAAAGCTTAATGTTAAACTTCATGATTTGCATTCAGATTCTTGGCTCATCGGTTGCAAGTATAATAGATCCATAAAGCGCAGTACGTTATAGATATAGTTCACCCAAACATAAACAATTGCTTAATTTACTTATCCCAGATGTAGCGGAGTTTGTTTCTTCATCAGGTTTGTAGAAATGTGTCTCTGCATCAGTGTCTCAGCAATGGATGCTCTGCAGTGAATGGGTGCCGTCAGAATGAGAGTCCAAACAGCTGATAAAAACATCACGATAATCCACACCACTCCAGTCCATCAGTTAACATCTGGAGAAGACTAAAGCTGAAACAAATCCATCAAGACATTCAAGTCCATAATAACGCTTCCTGCAGTGAAAAAGTGTTCTGGTCTGAATCAGGAGAGAAATCTGCACAGATCAAGCAGCGTTTACAAGCCAAAACAGCTTTAAACAAATATGTGGCTGGATTTTAATGAGACAGACAACAGGAGATGCTCTTTTTCCTGGAGTGCTGTGGATTGTGACGTTTTTATCAGCTGTTTGGACTCTCATTCTGACGGCACCCATTCACTGCAGAGCATCCATTGCTGAGACACTGATGCAGAGACACATTTGAGCACACAGAGTGAGCACAAAGCAAATTTAAATTTTTAGATGAACTGTTCCTTTAAGCTGTTTTTAATCAATTTGTGTGGGAGGCAATGGCTAAAGAAAGCTTGTATGTTCTCTTGTGATTGTGTTGTGTGGTGTTTATGGTTGTAGTTTTTCAGAACATCCCTCAGTACGGTTTCTCGTGTTGCGTTGTGATTTTTGGCTCATTTGTTCCTCTGCAGCACAATGCAGACCCACTGAGACACCTGCTGTCGAGATCTGTGCTCCTGAACTGATCTGTTCGCTCTTCTCAAGCAGAGACTTGCTCTCTGGACACAGAATCTTCAGCTCAGGCTGTTTAGTCTGCATACACCGCACAGGCTTTATTAGCTGCATCCTGTCACGTTACAAACACAGATGAGAGATAAGCAGGAGAGTTTTAACTCTTCGTTCTCTGTCCGCTAGTCGAGTAGTACCAAGGTGTTGTTTAAATGTGGTACCATGTTGATACATTTTTGTTGGATATGTATTTTGGCTGTCTTTGATTGACCTTGAAGTTTGATGTAAACATAATTGTAACAGAAAAGTACCATTCTACTTCTGTTTTTGGACATACTATAGTTCTACCACTGGTTTTTGGACTTATGTTATTTTTAGAAGCACATTAGTGTTCAGAAAATTGGGATCAGTACGGTTTTGCTTTTGAAACAAGATTCATAAGTCCTTTTTGTGTTTGACTATTTAAAAATGATTATCATTATTAGGGGCCAAGCCCAGAATGGGCTGTAGCCCCTATTGTAATTGTATGTTTTATTATTATTATTATTATTATTATTTTCGTCCAATGGGAGTCTATGGCAGCCCTATGAAGGGAACTTAGGAAAATTATGAAAATTGGCACAATTATAGAGATGGCTATGAATAGTGATCTGACCAAATTTGGGGTCTCTAGAACCAACTCTATAGCACCACCACCAGTTCAAAAATTCAACATTGAAATGGTAATAACTCCTAAACCCCTTGTTCTAGAAAAATGAAACTTAGTACATCTGATTACTCTCTTTGTGCTGATCACATTCAATAGCTTACATTAAGACTCCACCCATTACAGTAGCGGCCATTTTGAAAAGTACAGTATTCTTTCTTTTCGCTACTACTCTTTCAAAATTGATCCAATTCTTCTGAAAATTTGCTCAGATGATCTTTGGACTGAGCTGAACAGAAATGATTGAACAGAATTTTTTAAGAACTAATGAAAAAAAAAGTTATGATATTGTGAACGTAACAAGGTTGACCCAAAATTGGTTCAGAGGCTGTATCTCGGCCAAACTTTGATCAATTGAAACGAAACTTGAAACGCTTCATCAACACCATGATCTGAGGGTCTATGCCAACGTTGGGAACAGCGCCACCTATGGGTCGTGAGTTACAAAAAATTCACATTTTTGCTTATATCGTTCTATTAGTTTGTTGTTATGGTCGTGAATAGTCTTCTGACCAACTTTGGGGTCTTTAGAACCGACTCTATAGCGCCACCACCAGTTCAAAAATTCAACATTGAAATGGTAATAACCTCTGAACCCCTTGTTCTACTGAAATGAAACTAAGTACACCCGATTAAGTTCTTCGTGCTGAACACATTCAATAGCTTACATTAAGACTCCACGCATTACAGTATTTTGAAAAGTACAGTATTCTATATTTTCGCTACTCCTCCTTCAAAATTGATCCAATTCTTCCCAAAATTGGCTCAGTTGATCGTTGGACTGAGCCGCACAGAAATGACTGAACAGATTTTTTTAATTCATCTTTGTTCAAAAGTTATGATGTTGTGAACTTGATGAAGTCAACCCATAATTAATTCAGAGGCTGTATCTCAGCCAAACTTTGATTAATCGAAACGAAACATGGTACGCCTCATCAACACCATGATCTGAGGGGCCATGCCAAAGTTGGGAACAGCGCCACCTATGGGTCTTGAGATATCAAAAATGCACAATTTTGTTAATATGTTTTGAAAGCATTGTTCAAATTTAGTTATTTTTATGTTCTTTCGTTCCCTGTGATATACCAGTTCTGACGGTGTCTCATTTATCATTTTCCATGAATGTGCCTGTCAGCCATATTGAAGTAAATTTAAAACTGTTTTTTCGCTACTTCTACTTAAAATTTTATCTGCAGACCGAGCCGCACAGGAATGACTGAACAGATTTTTGATATTCACTACCATTCCCGAGAAACACCTCTCAGAAGATGACAGTGCCTGTGCTTGTTGTCTTATGCTAGTAATCTTAACATTCTAATAAGTTACAGGCTAAACAATTACAATACTGTTTAATGTGACTCTTCAGCTATAGAGTTAACCATAAGCTGGGATACAATTAACAAGGCGAGGCAAGGCAAGGCAAGGCAAGGCAAGGCAAGGCAAGGCAAGGCAAGGCGAGGCGAGGCAAGACTAGGAAAACTAACAGGCTCTGTAAGGCAGCGATAATGCATACAATACTCGGCCGTGACGGAAGGAAAGTCCAGGGCTGAAATAGAGTGTGTGATTAGTGAGAGCTGTGTGTGCAATCAGTGCAATTGTAATATGTGACGGTTGTGTGATCTGTGCGATGGATGATGGTGAGTGAGTGACCTCTGGTGGCGAGCGAATGGAAGTACAGACCAGATTTGTGACAGTTACGCTGATTAAAATGCTATAGAACTTTTTAGTCTGCTCATTCTCACATCTTAACCTCTCAACAGCAGGCTGTTAAACATGTGTCAACCGAGTGGCGCACTCTGCTAAGCCATTGTCCCCGAGTCTTTCGAATCCAGGGTGGCACACACCCAGACCGCAAGAAGTACTGTGTCCAGAAGCGGTGTGAACGCTGCTTTTGTTCCGGACGTCGGATCTTCCGTGCGCGTTCGTCTTGAATCAGAAACGTGCGTTTGTTCGTTCTCGTCTGAACTTCTGTTCGTATTTGAACTTCTGTACTTCCGAACCTATCTGCTTTTTCAACGTACGTTCTGTTTCTGCCATTTTTCTTCTTCCCGCTCTGCGCCGCGCTGCGGCCCGTTCGCGGGCTTGGCCCCGGTAATCGCTGCTTGCAGCTATATTTACTATTATTTCCGTTGTCAACAGTTCCTTACAGGCAAGTTTAGTTCCATCTTATTTTAAACATGCAGTGGTTCATCCATCGGCATTGTTAAGGGCGGTCAACGACTTGCTGTTATTTGTGGATTCTGGAAATTGTGCAGTTTTGGTACTGTTGGATTTAAGTGCGGCATTCGACACAGTAGATCACTATATTCTTTTAAACAGGTTAAGAACCGAGGTATATATTTGTGATTCAGCCTTAGATTGGTTTGAATCCTATTTTAGTTCAGTTTTATTCATCAACTGCCTCTGTTACTGGTGGGGTGCCACAGGGCTCCATCTTGGGCCCTATTTTGTTTGCTTTATATATGCTCCCTCTTCGCTACGTTTTTGAGTTTCACAAGGTCCCATATCACATTTATGCGGATGATACCCAGTTATACATGTCAATCAAACCTGGGTCCTTATACGATTTGCTTGCTTGCGTAAATGACATCAAAAGCTGGATGGGTGATAATTTTCTTCAGTTAAATGAGAACAAGACTGAAGTCATTCTATTTGGCTCCCCTCATTTGGTTAACGCCCTGTCCTCCTAGTTTAGGACCCTTGCAACCAAATATCCGTACTCATGTAAAGAACCTGGGTGATGTTTTTGATTCAGAGTCGAAATGTACATAAGCTCTATTGTTTATAATACTTTATGTATTTTAACAGTTTTGTTCAATAAAACCATATGATTTCATGCTTTTGATACTTTATTTGAACTAATTATTATTGCATCATTGCTATTATATATGTATTTTAAGTCATTTTAAAAGCTATTGTTCACTTAAATTATTATAATTATAGGGCCCTATGAAATCCGTTGTATTTCCAAATTCAGTTTTCCATTTTCATTTTTCTATACTCTTTCTTTTAATAATCAAAAGCATCTCCAATTAATTGATTTTATATTAAAAAATTTTTTTCAGAAATACTGCACATTTACATTTTTCACCTAAATAAATTCTGGTAAATATTCCTTTAAGAAGTGTTCTTTAATCATATTTTTTTTTATTAGTAGACTAGAACACATGGATATGTTGTCATTCTGACACTATAATACTGAGCTTTGATTTCAGTGATTTGGACTGAGATGGACACGTGCTGCTTGCACTGTTGCACTTTACTTTTGCTTTTAAAAAAGGATTTAATCGAAATTTAGATTTCATTTGGTTTAATAAAACCAAATGAGTAAAATAAAGTAAATAAAGTAAAATTGTAGATTTTTTTTTTGTTGTTGTTGGAAATTAATTGTTTAGATTAATCGAAATAAAAATAGTCGTTAGTGGAGGCCCTAGAGTTGACTGTTTTGGCTCCTGATGTTATGTCTGCTCGTAACCTCTGGATGGAGGCTTTCTGTTCTGATGAGCAAACGCTTTAGGTTTCCAGTGCTGCGTGGCCACAATAGAGCTCCCTATAAACACTGTTAACTCTTTCTGTTTGTCCTTGAAACTATTTATAAAGAAACACGATACAGTAAGCACTACAGTACTGCTCTGTCTTTACTATCTCTAAACTGAGCAGAAACAAACACTGTATGTAAGCACATTTTTTGCTTTACTTTAGTAAATACCTTGTTTCATCACTGTACCATAGTATTTCTCTCTCACTGATTCATTTCTCTGTCGTAGTTAGTAAACATTAGCTTTGAGTCGTTTCAATCTCGTTTAGAATTTGGAATGTTTATTGTATAATAAATGCAAACTCAAAAGTAATTTGGATAATTGAATTTTCTGTCTTTTTATGAAATTGCAAAAATAATGAATGTTTTCAAATAGGTTTTCCAAACCCTGCCATTGGTCAGACAAACTCATAACCCCGCCCCCAAACTCATGCCATTGGCTGAACAATGTTTTGTGCCACAAAACCATAGTTTTTAGACTTTTGGGGTAAATCAACTTAGGAGTGGCTTACTTTTCAGCATAAAATGAGAAATATTAGAATATATAGTATTAAATATTAAAATGTTATTTATAAAATTACTATTAATGACTAATAATAATAATAATAATAATTGTGAAACATACAATTAAATAATATATCGTAATGCAAAGATCTGTCAAAGATTCTGTTTAACAACAGAGTTTTGATTAGTGTTATTTGACTGTACAATAATAATACTAAACAATGTTAATGTCATCTATTAATATAATATATAATTAATAATTAGATTAAATTATGAAATATACAATTATGCAGTATTTAGAATATATTATCTTTATGCAAAGATCTACCAAAATGTTATTGCTGGTTTCTTATTCATGAATACATTTTCTCCTTTAATACTGAAGTTCTTTAAGGAATGTTATTTGACTGCATCGTCATCATCATCATCATTATTATTAACAATACTCTTTCATGAATGTGTATTTATTTCTTTTTAGTTCAGTGAATGCATTTGTTGTTCATTGATGGATTGACTGGAAGTCGGCTGAACTGATGTGATCACTGGTTTTCTTCTGCAGGTAAATCACACCTGGCCATTGTCCAGAAGGTTAATAGCGAGGGGGAGGGAGATCCGTTCTATGAGGTGCTGGGATTGGTCACGCTGGAAGACGTCATCGAGGAGATCATCAAATCAGAAATCCTGGACGAGTCTGACCTCTACAGTGAGTGCAGTGTTTTTTCTCTTGTCTTTTAAATGAATCCACGCAGAATACACACTTCTGACTTCCTCTCACTGTGCTGTAGGGCTGTCAACAAAAAATTTGAATTTCGAATATTCATCGAATTTAAAATAAAAAGTGCTCTTTGTGATTGGTTTTTGGTCCTTTGTATTAAACTATACATTCATACGTGATGCTGTTTTGTTTCTAATTGTTTAAGCAACTTAATTAAATATGGTTTATAAACATTACGGTTTCACACAAACACGCCGCTTTATGAAATCACAGACGTGCGCTGAGCGCTTCTGGAGAACAGCATGTGTTGTCATTGTGTCCCGATGCTAGAGTTTTCATGGTACTCTTGGTGTGAATTTTTGGGAAGAATGAAAACTTTCATATGAAATATGAAATCTTTTGTGCATTTGTCTGCAGCTGATAACCGCACCAGGAAGAAAGTGGCACACAATAAGAACAAGCGAGACTTCTCTGCCTTCAAACATGAGAGCGAGTCTAAAGTCAAGATCTCTCCTCAGCTGCTGCTCGCCGCTCACCGCTTCCTCGCCACAGGTGAACAATCAGTCAGACTCGCTGGAAATCTGACGCATGGGTGTCATTTCAACTAAGTCATCAATGCAAATTCTGTTTACCAGGCCCAAGAACCTACACTACCAGTCAAAGGTTTTTGGATTGTAATGTTTTTTTTTTTTCTTTAAAGAAGTATCTTCTGCTCACCAAGCCTGCATTTATTTGATTCAACGTACAGCAAAAACAGTAAAATTTTGAAAAACTTTTACTATTTAAAATAACTGCTTTCTATTTGAATATATCTTAAAATGTAATTTATTTCTGTGATTTAAAGCTGTATTTTCAGCATCATTACTGCAGTCTTCAGTGTCACATGATCCTTCAGAAATCATTCTAATATGCTGATTTACTGCTCAAGAAACATTTATTATTATTGTTGAAAACAGCGGAGTAGAATTATTTTTTTGTTTCTTTGATGAATAGAAAGTTCAGAAGAACAGCATTTATCTGAAATATAAATCTTATATTTCATTATAACATTATAAATGTCTTTATCATCACTTTTTTATAAATTTAAAGCATCCTTGCTAAATAAGTGTTCATTTCTATAATCCCCCCCCCCCCCAAATTTACACACACACACACACGTTCGTTTTTGTGAAAAGTGGGGACTCTCCATAGGCGTAATGGTTTTTATACTGTACTTACTGTATGTGCTATTGTTCTACACCAACCCTACACCTAAACCTACCCCTTACAGGAGACTGTGCATTTCAACTTTCCCCAAAAAACCTCATTCTGAGTGATTTATAAGCGTTTTGAAAAGTGGGGACATGGGGCAATGTCCTGAAAAGTCACCACCTCCTTGTAATACCTGCCATACCCTTGTCATACAAATCTGTGTCCTGATTTGTCACAAAAACGCACACGCACACACACACACACACACACACACACACACTGACTCCAAGCTTTTGAATGGTATTGTAGTGTATAATGTTACAAAAGCATTTTATTTCAGATAAATGCTGATCTTTGGATCTTTCTATTCATCAAAGAATCCTGACAGAAATGTACTCAACTGTTTTAAATATTGATAATAATAAATGTTTGTTGAGCAGCAAATCAGCATATTAGAATGATTTCTGAAGGATCATGTGACACTGAAGACTCGAGTAATGATGCTAAAAATTCAGCTTTAATCACAAAATAAATTAAATTTTAAAATGTATTCAAATAGAAAACAGTTATTTTAAATAGTAAAAATATTACACAATTTTACTGCTGTATTTTGGATCAAATAAATGCAGGCTTGGTGAGCAGAAGAGACTTCTTTAAAAAACTTACTGTTCAAAAACTTTTGACTGGTGTTGTACGTATCACTTGTTTACCTGTTTCAACCCTTTGAAAGCATGCAAACTGTATTTAATATGAAATATTAGTATTGTATTAGTCATTAGACGATGATGCGTTGTGATTGTGATTGTATGTGATTTAAGCACTGAATCCATCAGAGACTCTGGCACTATTGACATATTTTAATCCTCTTATTTGCTACTGTTTTTCTAAATTTTTTGACACTGTCACCACTTTACAGTAAGCATTTATTTATTAAACCTGGTTATTTAATTTATAAACACGCTGTTTGTTCCAAATACATGAACTCAAGTTAAATGTAAGACTTCTAATGTTAAATAAGCATTAGTATATGTAGAAAATAACTGTCTCAGATAAAAATCAGACATTAAACGCCTTATGTTGTTATTTTTTTTGTTTTAGCCTGTTTTTCACCATGCAAATAGCCTTGAATGCTGGCATGGTGTTCAAACAAACAAACTTTTATAATTGACTAATATAACACATTAAGAAAACCTATTTAATCTTATTGTAAAGTGCTACCGGTTTGTCTAAAAGAAGCACAATGTGAGTTTCAAAGGCTTTGATTTGAGCGTCTCATGTCTGTTTCTGTCTCCGCAGAGGTGAATCTGTTCAGTCCATCTCAGATCTCAGAGAAAGTCCTTCTGCGTATTCTTAAACACCCTGATGTGATCCAGGAGATCAAATTCAGCGAGAACGACAAGAAATCAGCGCATCACTACCTGTACCTGCGCGGCAAAGCCGTGGACTACTTCATCCTCATCCTGCAGGTAACTGATCCTCAGCCGAGTCACGGCTTGTGAAGCCAGTTAGACACACGAGGTGTTTTAAGCAGTTTAAGATGACCGCGTGAGAGCGTGCTTGGCATTAGCTTCTGTTGCCACATGCTACAACTGAAGACTCGACTCAGGGCTGTGTCGTGATGTTTGAGAACATCTGTCTGCAGTCTCTGTATGTCGTGCACTACGGCCTGTTAAAAAAAATAAGACCTCAGAAGACATCTTGAGACGAACTACAGTTTAAATGTTTGGGGTCTGAAAGATATATTTGGAAAGAAGTAGGGCTGGGTATTGATTCAGATGTCCCGATTCGATTCTTGATTTTTTTAAAATTTTTTTGGGGGGATTACATTCAGTGAATATAGCTTTAATACAAATGCAATTGATATTTCAAAAAAATTGACAGTAAACATCAGTTTACAAATGGTGAATTAATAGAAAGAAATTAAGAGCCACAGGCCTGTATTTTAAACCCATTCTATTTTTGTATAAGGTCCTTTTTTTTTAAAAAACAAAAATAGGTCCCTATAAAATGCTCTACTTAATTTTTCTGATAATCAGATGAAGGCATAAAACATTAATTTAATTGATCCTAATCAAAATTTATCCTAAAAATTAAACCCCTTTATTTTTTGGCAAACAAAGTGCTGTACAACAGAGGTTTACTGTTAAAATGAAAAAGAAAACAAATGTGATTTATTCCTTTAAAAATAAAGATTTATGAATATTTATTAGTAGTAGCAGCATCGTTGTTACATTTGAGTCTAAAGACTGCATATTTCTGACACAGTTTCTGCACGTTAAACTAAACTTTTATCAAAAATACAGTAAATATTGTGAAATTTTAGTACAATTTAAGATAACTGTTAAAATATTTCGAAATTAAATTTTTGCTCTGATGGCAAAGCTGAATTGCTGTTCAAGAAACATTTCTGATCATCAATGTTGAAAACAGTTGTGCTGCCCAATATTTTATTATGGAAATTAAAATCAGGATTCTTTCTTGAATAGGACATTTTCTTTTTAAATCAATGTTTTATAAATGTTTACTGCCACTTGACCAATTTAATGCATCCTTGCTAAATAAAAGCACTAGTTATTATTATTTTTTTGAACGCTGCTGATTTACCTCCGCAGCAGTGCGGCTGTGATATATGAAGATAAAAGCTGAAGATCCAGTTTTGAGAAATTTTCCAATAAAACTGAGATCAGGAAGCTAGTGCTGGGTGTTTATTTTTCTTATGATATGAATTTTTAAAATACCACAATACCGGTGTCATTTAAATAACTTTAGGAACGTTTTTTTAATAAAAAAATATTTTAATTTTTGTTTATTTTTTCGTTTGTTACTCAGACGCAGGCAGTGCGCTGCATAGCTGCTCTTTAGTGTAACGTTAGATGCATGTTGATTTTATCAGACGATGTCGCGATTATAAATGAGAGTGACTCCTGGTTAACATGTATTAATGGGTCGTGTTTAGTCACTATTTAGTGTGGAATTTTTCTACAATATTCGCTCATCACGACAGTAAAATAGGGCATTCTAAGTCAATCTACTGCAGGTTTTCCTCCCTCAATTAGTAGAAAATGTGGTTAACACCCGGTTATGCATGGAAAAAAAATAAATACGTCATATACCGTGAAACCGGTATAATTTAGAAAAATACCGTGATATAAATGTTTGGTCATACCGCCCAGCACTACAGGAAGCATTCATAAGGCAGAGAAACTGCAGTAAAAAGAGGCTGTTTCTGTGTGTTTTTTGAATGAAAAGCATTATGGACCTCAGTACTGTTGACATGGTCTGCCATGATCTCACATCTGGCGTGATGAATGGTTTGGTATAAAGAAATTGAGCCAAAATGCCTTGTAACAGTTGCACAACTGCAGTAAAGAAGCAATAAAAAGCACGTGACGGAGGTTATTGCCAATAAAGCAGGTTTAACTAGGAAATATCTGTCTGCACACACTTCCCCGTCCATTAGCTTGGCTGGTTATTTGTTTAAGATTCACCCCTGTGTTGAGTTGTCATCACCCGCATGAAGCTCGTCTCAGATTTTGGGAAGCTGAGATCCAGATGATTTCCTATCGAGCAAAGCTTGAGTTCCCACAGCGGTCCCATCATCCATCACTTCATTCACGGTCTTGGGTTTGTTGTTGTTGTTATTATTGGCCTCTAAACAATCATTAGAGCGCTCAGCTGGTGATGGTTAAACCGTTCAGTGATTTGCTGAATTACAGACCCCACACATTCATTCCTCCACACTGATGCTTAAAGCCATGAGAATCATTTGTTTTCTTCTGCTGAACTCAAATGAAGATATGTTGAAGAAAGTTGGGAACCAAACGTTTGCTGCTAGTCCAGCGACTGTTTGCTTACCAAATATCTTTTGTGTTAAAATTTATAGATTAATTGTATCCAAAATAAAAGTTTTTGTTTACATAATATATGAGTGTTTACCGTGTGTGTGTGCGTGTATATATACACACACACACACACACACACACACACGCTGGTCATATAATTAGAATATCATCAAAAAGTTGATTTATTTCACTAATTCCATTCAAAAAGTGAAACTTGTATATTATATTCATTCATTACACACAGACTGATATATTTCAAATGTTTATTTATTTTAATTTTGATGATTATAACTGACAACTAAGGAAAATCCCAAAATCAGTATCTCAGAAAATTAGAATATTACTTAAGACCAATACAAAGAAAGGATTTTTAGAAATCTTGGCCAACTGAAAAGTATGAACATGAAAAGTATGAGCATGTACAGCACTCAATACTTAGTTGGGGCTCCTTTTGCCTGAATTACTGCAGCAATGCGGCGTGGCATGGAGTCGATCAGTCTGTGGCACTGCTCAGGTGTTATGAGAGCCCAGGTTGCTCTGATAGTGGCCTTCAGCTCTTCTGCATTGTCTGGTGTCTCTCATCTTCCTCTTGACAATACCCCATAGATTCTCTCTGGGGTTCAGGTCAGGCGAGTTTGCTGGCCAATTAAGAACAGGGATACCATGGTCCTTAAACCAGATACTGGTTGCTTTGGCACTGTGTGCAGGTGCCAAGTCCTGTTGGAAAATGAAATCAACATCTCCATAAAGTTGGTCAGCAGCAGGAAGCATGAAGTGCTCTAAAACGTCCTGGTATACGGCTGTGTTGACCTTGGACCTCAGAAAACACAGTGGACCAACACCAGCAGATGACATGGCAGCCCAAACCATCACTGACCGTGGAAACTTTACACTGGACCTCAAGCAACGTGGATTGTGTGCCTCTCCTCTCTTCCTCCAGACTCTGGGACCCTGATTTCCAAAGGAAATTTACCTTCATCAGAGAACATAACTTTGGACCACTCAGCAGCAGTCCAGTCCTTTTGTCTTTAGCCCAGGCGAGACGCTTCTGACGCTGTCTGTTGTTCAAGAGTGGCTTGACACAAGGAATGCGACAGCTGAAACCCATGTCTTGCATACGTCTGTGCGTAGTGGTTCTTGAAGCACTGACTCCAGCTGCAGTCCACTCTGTGAATCTCCCCCACATTTTTGAATGGCTTTTGTTTCACAATCCTCTCCAGGGTGCGGTTATCCCTATTGCTTGTACACTTTTTTTTCTTTTTCTACCACATCTTTTCCTTCCCTTCGCCTCTCTATTAATGTGCTTGGACACAGAGCTCTGTGAACAGCCAGCCTCTTTTGCAATGAGCTTTTGTGTCTTGCCCTCCTTGTGCAACGTGTCAATGGTCGTCTTTTGGACAACTGTCAAGTCAGCAGTCTTCCCCATGATTGTGTAGCCTACAGAACTAGACTGAGAGACCATTTAAAGGCCTTTGCAGGTGTTTTGAGTTAATTAGCTGATTAGAGTGTGGCACCAGGTGTCTTCAATATTGAACCTTTTCACAATATTCTAATTTTCTGAGATACTGAATTTGGGATTTTCCTTAGTTGTCAGTTATAATCATCAAAATTAAAAGAAATAAACATTTGAAATATATCAGTCTGTGTGTAATGAATGAATATAATATACAAGTTTCACTTTTGAATGGAATTAGTGAAATAAATCAACTTTTGATGATATTCTAATTATATGACCAGCACCTGTGTGTGTGTGTGTGTATATATATATATGTATGTGTATGTATGTGTGTGTGTGTATGTGTATGTGTATATATATATATATATATATATATATATATATATATACACACACACACACACACACACACACACACACACACACACACACACACACACACACACACACACACACACACACACACACACACACACACACACACACACACACACAAACACATGCATGTATATATTTAAGAAAAACTTATATTTATATATAATATAAAATTATATAAATTTATAAATATATTAACATGTAAATATTTTCAAAATATATACTGTGTGTGTATTTATATATACATAATAAATAAACACAGTACACATATTATGTAAACAAACTTTTATTTTGGATGCGATTAATCATGATTAGTCATTTGACAGCACTACTTTATTCGGTCATCCATTTATTTGTGTATAAATTTTTTTTAAAAATAATATCTATATAGTTTTTATGACTTTTTATTTCAGTTGAAATTGTAGTTATTTTAATACATTAAGTTAAATGAAATGAAAATGTGAAATGTTGCCAACTGGTTTGAATTTTAGTTTTAAGATCTTCATTTTTCCTCTCAAGTCAGTGTATTAGGATGTTGATGATACTTCATATTTAAATGCATCATTCATTCATTCATTCATATTGGAACATTATTATTTTTTCTCAGTGCATGCAACACTTAATGCCGTGACTTCATGGATTTAAGACGTTCGTTGTTTCAGCTTTAAGACCTGTGTAGGGCTTTAGTTTCTGATAAGGGTGTTTAAGACCAGCATGGAAATATATGGTGCACTGGTGTAGTTTGTGGCTCTTAAACGTCTCGACACTGATCTTTGTTCCTTGAACTTGTTGAGTTCAGTCGCTCCGGTTCAGATGTCTGAAGTCAGCGGTGTCGATTATTCACAGTGAGAAGAAGCTGATTCATTAATAGGTTATGAAGTGCACACTAGCAGCAGTTTGAGGCTGTTAAATGTGTCACGCATCTGTTTGTGTGCCTTTTCTCATTTATTATTTAAAGCGGCTCAATGATGTGTTTGTGGAAGCAGGATATGCCGTATTATGATTATTATTTAATACGTTGAGTGCGCTTGCAAGTAGACTTTCCAACATGGAGACCTTTCTTTCCTGGCACCGGTTAAAGACGGCCTCCAGCAGAGAGCGGCCGAGTGACCTTCATCAAAGATTAATGCTGCTTTATGAGGCGCCAGGCTTTGTGCGGAAGATCCACAGCTCCTCTTCTGTGCATATTAAGAGTCTATGAGAAAAACTGTGCATGCAGATTGTCTGGCTGCATCTATGAAGAAAGTCAAAGACAGGAAGGAGTTTTCATTGTGTTTTTAATTTTAAAAATAAAGACAAGACTAATGTTTCTGTATATTTACACTGCTGCTCAAAAGTTTGGGATCAGTAATTTTTTTTTTTAAAGAAGTTTCTTCTGATCATCAAGGCTTTATCTATTTGATCAAAAAATACAGAAAAAACTTATTTTGTGAAATATTATTGCAGTTTCTAATATTGGTTTCCTATTTTAATATACTTTAAAATATAATGTATTTCTGTGATGCGCAGCTGTATTTTCAGCATCATTACTCCAGTCTTCAGCGTCACATGATCTTCAGAAATCATTTCAATATGCTGATTTATAATCAAAGTTTGAAACCGTTGTGCTGCTTCATATATTTATGTAGACCTGTGATATTTTTTTTTTAGGATTCCCTGATTAATAAGAAGTTAAAAAGAAAAGCAGTTATTTAAAAAAATAAATTTTGTGTTACAGTATACAATGCTTTTCAAAAGCTTGGGGTCAGTACATTTTTAATGAAATGAATGCTTTTATTCAGGAGGGATGTGTTAAATGAATAAAAAGTCATAGTAAGGACTTATATTGTTAGAAAAGATTTCTATTTTGGACAAATGCTGCTCTTTTTAACTTCATATTCATCAAAGAATCAAAGAAAAAAGGTTCCAAAAACAATATGAAGCATCACAACAGTTTCAACACTCATAATTCAGCATATTAGAATGATTTCTGAAGATCATGTGACACTGAAGACTGGAGTAATGATGCTGAAAATACAGTTGCGCATCACAGAAATAAATGATATTTTAAAGTATATTAAAATAGGAAACCAATATTAGAAATTGCAATATGATTTCACGATATTACTATTTTTTTCTGTATTTTTGATTTAATAAATACAGCCTTGATGAGCAGAAGAGACTCAAAATCATACTGATCCCAAACTTTTGAGCGGCTGTGTGTATATATGTATGTGTGTATGTATATATATATATATATACACATATACATACATACACACACACACACACACACACACACACACACACACACACACACACACACACACACACACACACACACACACACACACACACACACACACACACACGTATGTGTGTATATTTAGCTAATGCTTCAAATGTTTATATTCATACTAATTTATTTAGCTTTTTGAAAAAGGAAAAAAAAATGTAATACCTAAACTTAAGGCAACCCAAAATAAGAAAGTAGTTTCATTAAATCATTTGTTCATATAAAGATAAGATAAACCTTTTAATGTTTGTTTTTGCTTGCCTTAAATTAAGGTTTTAGGTCGTTATGATAAATTAAAGGGTTTTTCCTCTCATAATCAAAACAGTTTAATTCAAAATAAAGCATAAGGTTAATTTTATATTTTTGTTTAAATCTACAAGATTATTTTCCCTTGCAATATCTAAAAACAATGTAGTATAAAAGGATAAATATAAAGTTTAGCTTTTAGATTAGTTTTTTTTCCTCTTAAAAAAAAATCTAAAAAACAATTGAATTCAAAGTAAATCTTAAGTTTAGCTTTTGAATTTAAAAAAAAAAATGTTTTATTCAAGAGCAGAATGTAAGAGAGAGAGAAGTTTTGCTTTAAGATTTTTTTTTTTTTTAATCTACACTTGTTTTTATGTTTGTTTTTTTCCTCTGAAAATCTAAAACTACTTAAAAGCTAAAGATTTATTTTCTTTTTTTTTTTATTCTACAACAATATGTAGAAAAAAGAGAGAGTCATTGACATTTAGTTGATTAGCGGTCGTGGCTAGTCAGTGATGTTTTAGCTTTCATTCTTTCAGTGGCGTGTTCTGAAGATGAATTCAGAGATGCAGCTTCTTGGTGAGAGTTTAGAAGGATTTACTGTAGTGCTTCAGATCAGCTGCTGTGATTTATTCGTAAATAGTAGGTCTCTGTTTTTGTTAGTGCTGTGGTCATACATTTATGCAACAGAAGCTTATAGTTACTTGGCCTATTTATTTGTTAAAATCTTATCGCTCATATATCCCAAAAGAAACGCGTCTGGTGGAGTGACCAGCGTAATTACACACTGATCGTTCAGACAAATGACGGTCTAATTGATTTTGTAAATATGTAGTTTTGCACATCCCTATTTTAACTGGGCTTTGTGAGGAGAGAATTATAGCAGCGCAGAAAGAGAAGCTGTGATTGTCTCTTCTGTACAAAAAGACTTGAAGTTGTTTGCTTGTGTTCTCTGCACATGAGCACCGCTGTTAGTTACTGCAACGAAGAGCTGTTAAACACACTCGGTCATTTCACTGTGTGTGTGTTTGTGAATGATTGACAGTTCTGACGATGAGAAGAGGTTACTGAGTGATGCAACTTCACCAGGCCTACTGCACGTACACACACACACACACACACACACACATAAACAAACATGGTCTCTTCTCAACACCTCCATTATTTATACAGCCCATCTGCAGACTCGCTTTGTGTCCAAGACAAAATTGGACTAAATCTGACAATTATTTCTTATTTCTTATTCATCATTATTATTTCTAAAAGTGTGTGTGTGTATGTGTGTGTATATATATATATATATATATATATGTGTATGTATGTGTGTGTGTGTGTGTGTACACACTTAAGAGTTGTTTTTATTCAAAAACTGTAGAGAAGTCCATTTTTAGAATATTAATATTTATAATAATGTAATCATATAACATAATTATAATAATAATGCAATTGACTATTTAAAATATTTTATAAAGTTTTTGTATTATTTATTAAAATGCAAAAATTATTGGTATTATATTATTTTCCACAATAATTGGCTTTACTTAAAATAAATTAAAATAGGAGAATTGACTTCAGTAAAAACAATGGTAATATTTTCTTTTTATTAGTAGTAGTATTATCATCATTATTATAATTTATTAATTATCTTTTTTAATTTGTTGATCATTATTATTACTGTTATTATGTATTAGAAGGCAAAAATTGGCTTTATTTAAAAACTTAATTTAAAATTCTTTAGTCCTCTAGTTAAATGTGTGTATTTGTAGGTATATACTAGGTATGCAAGATTGTTTTTTGTTGACATCTTAAGGTTGGATATGCTTTAAGTGTGTTTATAATTGACAAATGTGAACTTTCCCCTTGGCCAGTGTGTACACACACACACACACACACACACACACACACACACACACTCTGCCCCGTTACAGACAGGGGTTTGTATATTAAGTGGCACAAGGACGGTCGGGACGGTCTATTTAAAGAGCTCTTCTCTGTGTTTCTTATTTTTCTCTCTCTGTGTGTGTGTGTGTGTGTGCGCGTGCTTTTTGTCCTGGAGGTCTTTCTTGTTAAGGTCAGTTTGTATATTTGTAAAATGTGATTGATCTGATCTTTCCAGAAAAACAGGATTCATCCATTGCAGTCCCTCCCTGCAAACACTCCCTAATTGTGTGTGTTTATCAACAGTGTGATTGTGCTGCATTGTGCACCTCATTGTGTTGACATCAGTGGTATTCAGTCCCTTCTCTTAGTGTGTGTGTGTGTGTGTGTGTGTTCAGTGGATTTACTGTGCTGCATTCCTCTCGACCCGAGCTCACATTCACTCACTCCTATGCTTTTAATTCTCCCGGAGCTTCTCACTCTGTTTGACCGCTAGTTGTTTTTCTTTCTTCATTTATGTGTCTGTTCACCTTTCAGAAAAAAATGGCTCTCATTTTCCTTGTGGCTGGGAAACTGGTGGAGTGGTGTGTTCACAGGCTTACGACCGAGTCCCCAATTCATCTAGACGATTAGTTCCCTGAAAAAATGAGAATTTGGCATCATTCAGAAACTAAAAGGGAGATGTTCTGAAGAATGTTGAAGCTGCTAATTTCAATACCACAAAAGCATACAGTGACAAAGAAGTGTCAGCTATTCATTTTCAATCAGTAGTGACTTAAATTCAACTGTTTCTTTATATTTAAGTCATCAAGCGGCTTCAGAAGACAGTTTTTTTTAAAGTACTCTTTTCATAATTTTTGTGAGACTGAGACATTTGTCATATGAGTTTGGAATAATACGAGTCGATCAGTTTTCTAACTAATCAGATTTTCTTGTACAATATGGTAAAATATTTTATTTAAAGAAATTAATACTTTTATTCAGCAAGGAAAAGTAAAGACATTTTGTAATGTTACAAAAGATTTTGATTGCAAATAAATGCTGCTCTCTTAAACTTTATTAATCCAAAAAACCTGAAAAAATGTATCATGGTTTCCATGAAAATATTAAGCAGCACAACTGTTTTCAACATTAATAACATCAGCATATTAGAATAGAATGATTTGCAAGCTTTTCCATGATATTCAGCTTTTCCATCACAGGAATACATTTTAAAAATATATATTTTTAAATTTTATTCATTTTAATTTAAAAAAATGTTCAAATAGAAAAACAGCTATTTTGAGCTTAAGAGACTTGTTTAAATTAAATAAATAAAACCATCAATCCCAAACTTTTTTCTTATTACTTTTTAATTCTTGTTTGAATTTCTAATATTTGTTTCTTATATTAATATATTTTAAAATGTAATGTATTTCTGTGATTTAAAGCTGTATTTTCAGCATCATTACTCCAGTCTTCAGTGTCACATGATCTTCAGAAATCATTCTAATATGCTGATTTGCTGCTAAAGAAACATTTCTGATTATTATCAATGTTGGACACAGTTTGCTGCCAAATATATTTTGAAACCTGTGATTCAGGATTCTTTGATAAAGTAAAAAAAAGTGTTTATTCAAAATAGAAATCTTTTCCAAGTCACTAACTCAGTAACTTCTTATCCATTTAACACATCCTTGCTGAATACAAGTATTAATTTCTTTAAAAAAAAAATAAAGAATAGAATAGAGAATAGAAGTGTATATTGTAACACAAAATGTTCTGTTTTATTTCTGGTTGTTTGAATCGTGCTGCTTCTCCTCACAGGGCCGTGTGGAGGTGGAGGCTGGGAACGAGAATATGATGTTTGAGACGGGGCCGTTCTCTTTCTATGGAGTCATGGCTCTCAGCGCTCCAACACTAGGTGAGACACACACACGATACAACAAACATCACAAACACTATACAACATGCCTATATACTACTACATATAGCCCCCTTCACAGCTGTGTTCATATATCAAGAGACGTACACTCTCCTGAGGGACGAGCAGTAGGTGGTCTTATTTGTGAGTCTGTGTGTGCATTATACTAAACACCACATTATTACAGGGATGGGAAAACACTTTAAAGCACTAATCACTCATAATTATAGTTATCTCATGTGGGATATTGGGACTTTTCCAGGCCACCCATCTCTCCCTGTTGGGCTTTGATAAAGCGGTCGATCATCGCCCTCTAGTGGCCGTCCACTGTCCACTTAAACGTATCGTTTATCCATAAATGAAAATTGTCATCATTTTCTCACCCTCGTGTCGTTCCAAACCTGTATGACTTTTCACCGGCGTTCAGAAGGATGTGGATGCTGCTCTTTGTCGGACCACAATCCATCAGAAATCTGCTCTGCTGTAGCTCTCTTTTCTCATTCACACTTTCACATATTCAATAGTGGTGCAACGGATCACACAACTCACGGTTCGGATCATACTACGGATTTTGAGTCATGGATCGGATCATTTTTCAGATCAGCTAAAAAAATAAAAAAGCTTACTTTAAGCGCTTCTATACCCCAGCAGAAACTACTAGCTTCACTACTGAAGTCAGTAATACAACAAGAACATTGCACAAATTCCAAGCATAGATGTACAGCCTACAACATAAAATTATAGGCTATAATACAATAATGCTTACTGCATAAGTTAAATACAGATTGATCTTTGTTAAAGTTGTGGTGTTGTTTGATTAGCAGACAAGACAGAAGTAGGTATTTCTAGGCTACTGTCTCTTTAAGACTAAATACACGGACCTAAATACTGACACGCATTCGGTTTTTTTCTTAGTCAGCTGTATACGTTAACTTAAGACATGGACATAAATTGGTAAACATGTGCAAATGATAACTTTCAGTCTATACTGGTTAAATTTAACTGTTAACCCGCGAGTCGCATGCGTGCCGAACCGTGTGGACTGGTCCGTACGGATCATGGATCATCTACGATCCGTTGCACCCCTAATATTCAAGTTTTCCATATTATTTTTTTATTTTTATTATTTTTTTTAACACAGCCAGTTGCAGCTGGTGTTAGTCTCTTGTGCTCATCAAGACTGTATTTATTTGATCAAAAATACAGAAAAACAACAACATAATATTGTGAAATATTATTGCAATTTCGGTAACACTTTAATTTAAGATGTCCTTGTTACACGTGTTACATGTACTTACTGTTATAATAATAATAAATTATGCATAATTACATACAAGTAACCCTAATCCTAACCCTAACCATATAGTAAGTGCATGTAGTTAATTAATATTACTCGGTACTTAAATGTATAATTACACTGTAACAAGGACACCTTAAAATAAAGTGTAACTGCAATTTCTAATATTGGTTTCTTATTTTAATATACTTTAAAAATGTAATTTATTTCTGTGATCAAAGCTGTATTTTCAGCATCATTACTCCAGTCTTCAGTGTCACATGATCTTCAGAAATCATAATAATATGCTGATTTATTATTAATGTTGGACACAGTTGTGCTGCCTAACATTTTTTTGGAAGCTGTGATACTTTGATCAATAAAAAGTTGAAAAGAACAGCGTTTATTCAAAATAGAAATCTTTTCTAACAATAGAAATCTTTACGATCACATTTAACACATCCTTGCTGAAGAAAAGTATTAATTTCTTAAATTCTGACGCCAAACTTTGAATAGTAGCGTATATTGTAACACACAATTTTTATTTTGAATAAACAAAGTAAATGTTCTTTTTAACTTTTTATTCATCAAAGAATCCCGAAAAAAAAGTATCACAGGTTCCAAAAAATATTAGGCAGCACAACTGTTTCCAACATTAATAATAAATCAGCATATTAGAGTGATTTCTGAAGGATCATGGGACACTATTTTCCTGTTTAACACTGTAAAGCTGCTTTGACACAATTTTCATGGTAAAAAGCGGCAGATAAAAGTGACTCGACTTGACTGAAGACTGGAGTAATGGTGCTGATAAATTCAGCTTTGCTTCACAGAAAACAAATTATATTTTAAAGTATATTAAAATAGAAAACTCTTATTTTTCTAACAGAGTTTTTTCTGTATTTGTGATTAAATAGATACAGCCTTAATGAGCATAAGAAACTTCTTTAAAAACCCAAATTCTTACTGATCCCAAGCTTTTGAACAGCGGTGTGTGAGATTTGAGAGGTTTATTGACTCGGTTCTCTGGCGTATCCTCACACAAACAGACTGAATGTTTGCCTGACAATCCACAGAGGAAGGAAAGTCACACAGTTTGGAGCATCATCAGAATGAGTTTTGGCTCCGTTATCCCTGTGTTTGTTTCTCTATCTGTGCTCATGTATGTACGCTACTGTTCAAAGATTTGGGGTTGATTTATTTTTTTTTATATTCATATTATCTCTTCTGCTCACCAAGCCTGCATTTGTATGATCAAAACTACAGTAAAACAATAATATTGTGAATTATTATATTAAAATACATTTTCATTTAATCATTTAGCAGAAGCTTTTATCCAAAGTGACTAACAAATGAGGACAGTGTACTGTAAAAAATCAAAATTAAAAGCTTAAGGCAACCAGCTTCAGGAGATTTTTGAGTTTTCTCAACTTGTTGTTTTCAGTTTATACAACAAAAATGTAAGAAATCTGAAGCTGGTTGCCTTCAACCTAAGTTTTCTCAACTTTTTGATTTTTTTTTTTATAGTGAGATGTGAGTGCTGTGACTAGTCTTAGTTAATCTAATGCAGTACGTGTAGTTTTTAAAAATAATAAATAAAAAGTAGATAGAATATAACTAGAATAGAGAGAGCTAGTTTTACAGGGTCAAGTTATTATTTTTTATAATAAATAAAAGAAAACGAGTAAAAAGAATAGAGAGCCACTGACTCTAAACTTCTGAACAGTAGTGTCTGTCTGTCTTCTGTCTTGTTTCCCTCTTCTTCAATACATCTTACACTTCCCATCCATCTCTGTCTCTCTCTCTCTCTCTCTCTCTCTCACTCTCAGTGAGTGTCTCTCGTCCCCATCACCTGTCTCTTAAGAGATGCTCTCTCTTCTCTCGATTCCAAGGTAACTGCCGGCATGTCGGGGCTCTCTAACCTCTCGCTGGCACGGGTCGGACTGATTAACAGAAATAACCCTCAAATGCTATTTAAAGGGACAGTTCACCCAAAAATGAAAATTAACCCATGATTTACTCACACTTAAGACATCCTAGATGTGCATGACTTTCTTCTTTCAGACGAATACAATCAGAGTTTCTTTTTATAGCTTTATAATGGCAGTGAATGGGTGTTGAGATTTTGAAGCCCAAAAAAGTGCATCCATCCATCATTAAAAGTACTCTACATGGCTCCAAGGGGTTAATAAAATCTCAACACCCATTCACTGCCATTAAAAAAGCTGGGAAGAGCCAGGACATTGTTTTAATATAACTCTGACTGTATTTGTCTGAAAGAAGAAAGTCATAAACATCTAGGATGGCTTGAGGGTAAATAAATCATGGGTTAATTTTCATTTTTGGATGCACTGTCCCTTTAAGTGGCAGCCTGTTTCTTTTACTAAAGTAGATTAGATTTTTGTTCACAGGTGTCAATATTGTAACAGTTTTTAGACACTTTTAACAGATCTGGAGTTAAAAAATTGCTCTTCTGTACCTGCTGTCCTCCAGAGCCTTAACAATTAAACATGCTTAAAGAAATATTTCAATGCAAAATGGAAATTCTGTCAACAGTAGACTCAGTCAAGCCACAAAAAGCACCATGTAAGTGGTCCATATGTTGAATATATGCTGGGAGTTTTTGTGCATTTTCAGCAAATAATCGATTAAATTCAGGTCTTTTTCTCACGTAAAGTTATGGTATGGCTTCAGAAGACGATGTGTTGCATGAGAATGCTTGTGTTTTTGGGGCTTGACAGTCTTCAGAATGGCTGCTGTGCTGAGAAAGTGCCGGTAGATGGCGATATCGGTCTTCATCTGTGTGATATCCAGCTCTTCTGCTGACCTCTGACCTCATACTGTCCAACAAGCCTCTAAACACACTTCCATCACAGAAACCTGGCTTCATATCAGCACTGCTGTTCAAGCGTTTGCAGCTGGTGAGATTTTAATGTTCCTGAAAGAAGTCGCTTATACTCTTCAGGGCTTTATTCGTTTGCAAAAGTGCCATAAAAACAGTAATATTGTGAAATGCTGTTACAATTTTAAATGACTGTTTTGCATTTTAATTTCATTTTAAAATGTAAATTATTTCTGTGATCAAAGCTGAATTTTCCAGCAGCTATTACTCCAGTCTTCATTGTTACATTATTCTTCAGAAATCATTCTAATATGCTGATTTGATGCTCAAGAAACATTTCAGATTATCATCAATGTGGAAAACCATTGTACTTAATATTTCTGTAATTAGTTTCTTTCTTCAAGAATTCTTTGATGAATAGAAAGTTATATGATGAATATAAACCTTTTATAAATTTCTTACTGACCCCAAACTTTTAAATGGTAGTGCTAATGTGCCTTCTAAAGATTTTGTTCACCTAAAAATGTAGGACCCTATGAAATCTATTTTAATTTTTTCCCAAATTCAGTTTGTGTATATATATATATATATTACTGCTGTCAATCGATTAAAAAATTTAATTGCGTTAATCACAGTCATGGACTGTGATTAATCATGATTAATCAGAAATTTAAAATACTAGGATTTACCTGTAAATGTGTTGAAAAAGAAATGCATGACAAACTAGTTTAAGGAAACAGAACCTTTCACACTTCTGCCAGGTATGAGACATAATCCTTATTATTCTTTTATCACTATTCTTTTGTTTTTATTCAGCCATTATCAGCCTTTAAACTGGCAATAAAACATTTACCAAGCCACATCACACAATCCCAGTCTACATTTACCCAACTATTATCAAAAGTATTTCTAAATAAATACAAAACATTTCTTGCGACCTTACGTGAAGAATTATGACACAATGCATTATGAAGAAGAATTGGACCTGTTCTGCAGCTGCATTAGAGCTAATATTAGCATCATGCTACATAAGACAATTTATGAGATTTAATACACTTTTACTCAGAACTCACTTCAAACCACCATCGAGTGTTTGTAATAACTTCCTTTAACGATCACGTGTGGAATTTGGTCTTTTACTGTTAAAATATGCTATTTATAGCCTTTTATATCGCTGCACAAATTAGCATTTCAGATGCACACATTCAACTCAAGAAAAGATAGATAACCATAGCTTTTTGTTGGCCTTGACTGAAAGATAAAAACTGCACAACAAAGAGAGGAATGAGATATTGATACAAACCAGGCTCAAATTTGTGTAGTCTGTGACTTAAAATATCTGTACAGAATAAATAAGCAGGGAGCATTTTTTCTAACATGGGAAAACTGTTGACCTTTTATTAGGAAGGGAAAAAAATACATAGTCATGGCCAAAAATATCGGCACCCTTGGTAATTATGATAAAAGAAGGCTGCGAAAATTCATCTGCATTAATTCTTTTGATCTTTTATTTTAAAAATTCACAAAAATCTAACCTTTCATTGGATAATAAGAATTTAAAATGGGGGGAAATATCATTATGAAATAAATGTTTTTCTCTAATACACGTTGGCCACAATTAACGGCCCCCTTTTATTCAATACTTTCTGAAACCTCCATTTGCCAGTTTAACAGCTCTAAATGTTCTCCTATAATGCCTGATGAGGTTAGAGACACCTGACGAGATCAGAGACCATTCCTTCATCCAGAATCACTCCAGACCCTTTAGATTCACAGCTTCTTCTCTTCAGGTCACTCATGTTCTACAGGGTTCAGGTCAGAGGACTGGAATGGCCAGCAGAAGCTTGGTTTTGTGCTCAGTGACCCATTTTTGTGTTGTTTTTGAGGTTTGTGTTTGGATTATTGTACGGTTGGAAGATAATTTTTTTTTTAAGGTTTTCTGACCCCGAGACTCAACTATTTTCTGCAGTTCTCCAGCTGTGGTCCTTGGAGAGCTCAATTATCTTTTGCTGCACATCAGAACTATATTCTTTGGTTTTTCTCATTGTGATGGATGATTAAGGGAATTTGGGCTTTGATTTCCCTCCTATCTATATTTCTGTGAAACAGGAAGCCATGGCTGGATAATTTCATGTTCATAATCACCCTGGAGAGCTCAAAATTGTGAATATGAATGGGAATATACTTCAGAGATATTTTACTCATAAGAATTTCTAGGGGTGCCAATAATTGTGTCCAACGTGTATTTGAGAAAAACATTTCATAATGATATTTCCCCCCGTTTTAATTTCTTATTATCCAATGAAAGGTTAGAGTTTTTGTGAATTTAAATAAAAGATCAAAAGGATTAACAATGCACATTAATTTTCACAGCCTTCTTTGATCATATTTACCAAGGGTGCCGATATTTTTGGCCATGACTGTACATCCTAATAGTTTCAGCAGTTTTGCAAATGGAAAGCTGTCAGCAGATGAGAACACTCACTGTATGAGAGTACGTGTTTCTGATTATTAACTGGAAATGAGCAACACTGAGGCAATAGGACATGATTCAGTGTGATATCGTGGACTGACTTTATTTACCACATCTGTGTTATTAACTTTAAACCGTTCTACAGACCTCAGCAGTAAACCTCTGGCTGTAAAAATCCCTTTCATAATCTAGAAAAATGGATTGTAGTAACACCATATGAATATTTCGGGACAGAATTTTTATTTTTGAATGAACTTACCTTTTACAGCATGTTGGCTGCATTATTTTAGTTTATTTTATCTTACTTTTCTCATCATATTGCAGAGTTCTATATTTGTCTTATTTTTTCCCAAACTTTGTTTTATTTATTTATTCATTTATTTATTTCCCAAACTCAGTTTCTTTTCCATTTTGAATTTTTCTGGATTCCGTTTTTCCGTTTTAATTTTTCTAGACCGTTTTAATGGTTAAATTAAATTTTAATTATCAAAAAGCATATTTATTTAATTTTATTTATTCCGTTTCTGTTTTAATTTTTCTTGACTCTGTTTTAATAATTAAATTAAATGTTATTAATCAAAAAGCATGTCTAATTAAGTGAAATCATGAAAGTTACACAGTTTAACAGAATTCATTTAAAAAAAGACCCTATGAAATATTTTTCTCAAATTCAGTTTTATTTCACCAAATTCTGTTTTCCATTAATATTCTGATTTCCATTTCAGTGGTTAATTTTAATAACTTTTTTATTAAAAAAAAAAAAAAATGTTAGGGTTTTTTCTTTCTTCAAAAACTGTTGTATGTTTACATTTTTTCTGGTAAATGAATTCTGATAAATAGTTGAATTGTTTTTTTACATTCTTCTATGAATCACACAGGGTTCCCACGCTTCTTGAAAGAACTTGAATTTATTTTATCTATATTGTATATAATTTTGGCGCTATTAATATGTGGGGTATTGAAATCACATTTGAATGAGTGCTCGCAGTTCACTTTCACGTTCGATTTCGCGATTACGCACGCTGTGAATAATTATTAGGCACGTTTGATTATATATTATATGAAAATATGATTCTGATCATATTTTTTTCCAAGCACACTTTACCAATTCCAAACCACATCGATCTTAATAACTACTATTCATTTTGTATTTAATCATATATAAGTGATGTATAATTGTCCATGAAGGCTGGAAGTGAAAATCATCTTATATTCAGGTGTGCAGAGTTATTAGGCACGTTTTCTTTTACAGATAAAAATGAGCCAAAAAAGAGATTTAACTGAAAAGTCAAAAATGATTAAATCCCCAATGAGAAATATTCAAAACTAATGCAATACAGAAATTGTAAAGTTAAGACATAACCATTGGTCAGCGAAATGCTGACTGGGTCAGCGGCGTCAGACAAAACCAGGTGGAGAAGAAAAGACACGGTAACTGCAAAATAATTAAGAATTAATGTGAAGAATTAGGTGTAAACCATCAAAACTTTAGTCTCCAGCGCCACCATTTTCCAGAACTGCAGTCTTCCTGGAGTCTCTAGAATTACAGTGTGTCAGGTTCTCGGAGACTTTGCTTGGGTAAAACATCCTAAAACATGACCCTCACTTAATAAGAATAACATGCTGAAGTGTTGTGAAATACATGAGGACTAATATTTGTAGGCTTTATGGACAGATGAGTTGAGAGTGACTCATGAAGGACCAGCATCACATCCTCGTGTGCCACTGTTTGAAGAATTTATCTTCCAGAATCAGTTTTATTTGTTTTTGTTTATTTTTATTTCAGCTTTACTCATTTCTACACTACCATTCAAAAGTTTTTATGCTCACGAAGGACACATTTATTTGATCAAACATGCAGTAAAACAGTGTGTTTTGTGAAAGATAGTCGATTTAAAATAACCGTTTTGAATATATTTTAAAACACATGTGTTCCTCTGAGTTCTCAGCATCATTCCTCCAGTGTCACATGATCTCTCAGTAATAATGCATGCCTGCTGGAAGTATGAATGGCCTGTGTTTAGCTCCTGAAGGCACTGTATGATCATGTACTCACTCTGCTCTCCCATAATGCTGTGTTTCAGAGTTCCGCTCTCCGTCTCACATCGACGGACTGAACCGCTCGGCGTCTCTGAGCAACACGGATCGCCCAGAGCCTCAGTCCATCAGCGGCAGCAGCACGCAGCTCAGCAGCACCGCTCCGCCGCAGTACACACCCGACTTCAACGTCCGAGCTCTGGCCGACCTGCAGTTCGTGAAGGTGAAGATAAGCACCCAAAATATTAGGATGAAAATGAGTTTTGGGTTTTGGAGGGCAGAAACGGTGAAGCTGAGTTAATTAGCGCTTCTCTGCGTGATGCATTTAGACCGTGTGAGTGTCTGTTTTGTGCACACAATGTGAATAAGCCACAGCAGGTCGATTTTCATTTTGATGAACTGAGATGCTTTACTCTGTGCTGTTGTCAACTGCTGCATTAAAACATTGTGCAGGGCACTTAGTTCTATAAACCTGTCACGGGATGTTGCAATAATGGACTGTTTCACCCATAAATGAAATTTGCTGGAAATGTACTCACCCTCCGACCATCCCAGATTAGGATGAGTTTGTTTCTTCAACAGATTTGGAGAACTGTAGCATTGCATCACTTGCTCTGCGGTGAATGGGTGCGGTCAGAATGAGAGTGAACATCACAAGTAATCCACAGCACTCCAGTCCATCAGTTAACATCTGGAGCTGAAACAAATCCAGCATTAAGACGTTTTTATCTCCAAATCATTGCCTCTGACTAAAACACAAGTCCTCTGTCCATATATCCATATTGTTTTCTGGTCTGAATCAGGAGAGAAATCTGCAGATCAAGCAGCGTTTACAAGACAAAACGGCTCTAAACAAATATGTGGCTGGATTTTGATGCGAGAGCACTTTTTCACTGCAGGAAGCGTTATTATGGATTATAGACTCGTATTTGAGTTAAAAACGTCTTAATGCTGGATGTGTTTCAGCTTTTGTCTTCTCCAGATGTTAGCTGATGGACTGGAGTGCTGTGGATTATTGTGATGTTTTTATCAGACTCTCATTCTGACGGCACCCATTCACTGCAGCGCATCCATTGCTGAGACACTGATGCAGAGACACATTTCTACAAACCTGACGAAGAAACACACTCCTCCTGATCTCGGATGAACCGAGGATGAGCACATTTTGAGCAGCCTTTCATTATTGGCTGAACTATTTCTATAAACATGACTTAACGTCACTTTTTGAAAGAAACAGTAGAGCCGTTACGATAAGAGTTTCAACCGCAGAACAGCATGCGATAATGTCACGTAATGTTACATGTACCTCAGAAAAGCCAGTCAATCCCCATAGCTCGAGAACCATCTAGAAAAACACATCTAAAATGGTGCATTTTGTTATAATAAATATTCATAATATTTTTACTTAACCTGTTGTCTTCATTAGATTCAAGATTCAAGAGCTTTATTGTCATATTCACCAGTACAATGAAATTCTTACTTTGTTTACTCCTCTAGAGAATGACAGGGTAGAAAGGGAACAAACATGACTTGCAAAGGCAATACAAATTGTATAAATTTTAATATAAAATAAATGTGACCCTGGAGCACAAAACCAGTCTTAAGTCTGTGGTCCAGGGTCAGGTTTATTGCTTCATCCATCCGAAACGATGGAGTCTCTCTCATGACTGATGTTTCCTCAGATCACACGCTCTCAGTATCAGAACGGTCTGGTGGCGTCTCGGCTGGACAGTTCCCCGCAGTCTCCGGACAGTGGACACGGCCTCGTGGACAACAACACAACATCCGCTCTGCATCCGTCTTCAGAAAACATGGTGACGCTCGCGGACGAGACGACCTCGCTCCTCATCGAACAGAACAGCCAAACACCGCACACATAACGACGGTGCACACTCGTGATTTACCCGTATCCCACAGTCCTGCTGGACATCAAGCACTTTTCCCAGAACTTTTAATCAGAGCCCTTTTAGCGCCAACAGTATGATAGTGTGGGTGTATGGACAGCAATAGATTTAAGACGTTGTGTAACAGATTGTGCAAGACGAAAAAAACAAAGACACCAAAGTGTATCCGGACTGAGAAAGGCCCCTGTGTCAGACGGACTGTGCCTGGGGCGCTTCATAGAATAGAATAGAGACGTTTCTAGAGATCAAGATGTTTATTTTGTCATTTTTCTATTGAGGTTTATCTGAAATGTCAACAAGGGAAACTGCAGATGCCTTTTTATTTTTTGTTAGTCCATAGTTAATTCATCATTGTACCAAATTCTGTGTGTGTGTGCGCGCATGCGTCTGTCTCTGTGTGTGTGAGTGAAGCTTAGAATGAGTTTATGATAGAGACATACATGCACGTGTGTGTGTGTGTGTGTGTGTGTGTGTGTGTGTACGATGACGCACGAGCTGGATTTGGCCGTTGCAGCCCAAGCACATCTCAGGGAGACAGAGACCCGCTGAGCTTCACACACTAGCTGCATGTTCAGTGATTCCCGCTGATGTACGTGAACCCAAGCGACGAGCGATCAAAAAAAGTGAAGCATGCTGTCGTCAAATGCACATGACATCCGCTTGACGTTTCTCCATCGGATAATTCTGTGGCGGTGTTTGTGTGATTTAGTGTTTGTGTCCTTTTGAAATGAATGCATTGACTTTTTTTTATTCCAAAGAGAACAAGCATTTGTCGTTGTATAATTCAACTGTAAACTGAGTCACGTTTCTGCACAGAATATTTGTGATTCGAGCTCTTGAACTGTATCTGACGCTCCCGATGGACCAGAGGTAATCTAACCAAAAGAACTGAATTGTATTTATTTAGCGTAAAAATTGAGGTGGTGTATTTTTGAAATGCTTTGATTTGTTTTTGTGACTGCGTGTTTTCTAAGCAGGGTTGACATGGTACAGACTACAAATTGTAGAGGCCTAAAACTAGAAAATTCAGGAAGTGACTTTTGTTTCTTTGCCTTTTTTTTTTTTCACTCTGCACATCTTTTGCTTTCATACCAAATATGTTTGAAACTGATAAGAACAATCCAAGTGAAAAGTGTCTAGTAGACACGTTGACCGGAAGATATCATCCCATGCCTTGTCAGATGAACTCTTTTATTCTGTAGCATCTCGATGAAAAGGAGAGCAAGAACTGCACTGTTTTTTTTCTGGTTCTGACCGCTGGAGACACTCCGTTTGTTCAAACTGTTAATCTAATTATGTCCTGTCCCTCTCAAAGGAATCATAAAAAAAAAAATACATTGTGAATTCACACTTTTTTTTTTTTTTTTCTTTAATGGAAACTGCTGATTTTTTTTTTTTTTTAGGTGTAACAACTTTATTCATTCTTTTTATACTGTATTTTTTCCAAGTTATTTCGTGCATCGGGAGAGGTCTTCTTTCTGAGTTTGGCTATTAAATTATTTATTTAATCAGTGTAATATGTTCCACGTTATTGTATTCATTGTCTGTAATGGGTTTGGCAACAACTCTCAGATCGAGAAGGTCTACAGATGGACTAAAGGCAAGTCATCAAGTTTACATGAATAATTTCCTGTACGTGTGAAAGAAAATACTTTGCAATTCTCTAGTCGACAAAAACAACTGTGACTGCACTGCATTTATGAGACTAATTTCAACATTTCAGTTTCTCTATTGCACAATCAATCTCTTACTTACAACTCAACTTTCTTGAGATCAAAATAGGTCACCCACGAGCTTTGCTTGGATCCAGTGAGAAACTGCTTTTATGGATGAAAGTGTTTAGTCTTAAAAAGTTAGTAATCTAATTTTTTTTTTTTTTTTCAAGACTGGTCATAATTCAGTTATGAAACGGTAGATTAGTTTTATTTGTATTGGAAAAGTAAGATTACGGCTTGGAAACTGCTAGTTGTTCAAACGAGTTCTTAAGACAGTCTGGCCCCTGCTTGTTTCAATAAGTTTTCTATAGTGTTTTCTTTACTCTTTACTTCAAAAACTGTCTAAAATGGGTGATATTTCATGTATTTGAGGTCTGAGATGTAGGTACGCTGAAGAGAGAGAGAGAGAGAGAGCAAACATGATGTATGGTTTGTTAGGATCTGACAATATTTGTCTGAGATGCAACTATTTGAAAATCTGGAATCTGAGGGAGCAAAAACATCTAAATATTGAGAAAATCTCCTTTAAAGTTGTTCAAATGAAGTTCTTAGCAATGCATATTACTAATCAAAAATGAAGTTTTGATATATTTACGGTAGGAAATTTACAAAATATCTTCATGGAACATGATCTTAATATCCTAATGATTTTTGGCATAAAAGAAACATGTATAATTTTGACCCATACAATGTATTGTTGGCTATTGCTGCAGATATAGCTGTGCTGCTTATGACTGCTTCTGTGCTGCAGGCTCACATTTATTCAATCTTAATTTTTGTAAAATACTGCAACAAGATGTTAACATTTTTTGGGGGGGTCTTTTTATATTAAAAACAATCAAGCAAGCCCAGCCCAGATTTACAATACAATATTACAATGATAAAAAAAAAATTAAAAGATAATAAACTATATGGTGAGACCTGTTTTTTTGTTTGTTTGTTTGTTTTTTTACAGTCTATGGGTGAGACCCCAAAAAATTACAATGCCACTTTTCTCCCCATAATGTTATTAAAATAATAATAATAATTTTTTTTTATTAAATTCATAATTTGTCTATTCAATTCTGTTGTATTATTATCTTCATAACAACTTACACTGAAATGCTGACATGAATATCTGAACTTTAAAAAAAAAATAATAATAATAAAGGGCGTTCAAATGGTTTATGTCATAGATTAGCGTTGCACGAAGTTTATAACGAATTATCAAATTATTTGAATCATCAAAACTGACCAACCAATAGTCGGGGTTTAAAGTTTTGAACGAACCAATGGGAATTGAGATGGGCGTGTCCCCGCAAAATTCAAGCGTCAGTTGCTGCGTTAGCGTTAGCAGCACTGTGTGCTAATAGACTCGTGTACGAAGTTATAAACAAACGCTTTATTAATTTCAATTAAATATTTGATGTGAGTGATCGGATAAAGCGATGGAAACAGTGACGGATGAAGACGTAACGTTATCTAAGATAGGTAAAGCGCTGAGTTTAGCACCTGTTTGTTACGCTGTGAGGTGTTTACGGTTTGTTTTTGTACAGTCAATTACAGTAAGCTGTGTTACGATTTTGTTTTGGAAAATCATTTAACAACGACTTGAAACCCAGTGGGTTGTTGTTCAAAACACTGCAATCCGACTCCGATGTGTTTATGTTGTGTTTGCGCGTCTGTCAAAGAGCTGTAACGTTATGTTTTTGATTCATAAAGGGATTAAATGAAGTTTATGACTGTGTATGATCATGTTTCCATCAGGGAAACGGCTTTATGAACATACAATAGTGTCAAAAATATCACAAATCCTGAAATAATGTCCCGTCTTGCCTTTTGTAGTTCATTTAAGTTGTTATGCTAATGTTCAGTGCTAGTGTTTAGATCAGTTGTAGAGTAGATGGAGTATGCAAACATTTTATATATATATATATATATATATATATATGTGTGTGTGTGTATTTTATATAATATAAACATATATGGTGATGAAATCCAAAATATTAAAGGCCATAGATGTATATTTACTGAGTAACTAACTATTTTGTAGAGCGGGGTTAAAATGACAATTTTCACCTGAGATTTGAAGCCAATTTACAGGGGTGTAAACAATGGAAATAAAGATGGCAGCATTGTTTTATTTTTACACAGAGACTGGTGCATCTATCTGTTGACTTTAATAATCTTTATTGCATTATATCCCAACAATCTGAACGTGGAGCTGCTGTGAAATTCCCATATCTATGCCAATAAACTATATGGGGCCTTAAAAATGAAGTTTCCAAAAGAAAAGTTTATAAAGAATGAGAATCTAGGAGGATAGAAGATATCGTGAATGCTTTCAAGAGTTACAGGCGTGCAAACTTTAGATAATTTATGGCATTTACAGACAGCCGTGTTCGATTTAATTGAGCCGATAGAAACAAATGAGATGCATGTCTAGTTTTAACATTATTTGTTCTTCAGATATTCCTCTTTAAAATAAAAAAGTATCGGCTGAATGCAAAGTGACTCACATTTGGTTTTTGACCACTGAATATGGGAACAATTTACCAATTCCTGATGCAGCCGCATTAAGATCTCCATATCTCTGGAACTGAACCATCGAGGGCCATTAAAATGAATATACCAGAAGCAAAGTTTGTTAAGACCCAGAGTCTAAAAGGATATTAAGATATCTTTAGTACTTCTCGAGTTACAGGCATGCAAACTCAAGACAGAAAAACACACAAGAAGTGCTTTTTGCCATTTTTGAACTGTCACTGTTATCATATAATGAAACAAATATTACTAAAGTCAACAGATTTTACAAATAGACATAACAGTCTCTGCATAAAAATAAAATAATGATGCTGGCATCTTTCTGAAGTTGTTTTTACACCCCGGTAACTTGGCTCCAAATCTCAGGTGAAACACATCTTTTACAAATAATAGTGGATTACTCTGTAAACATACATCTATCTGTGATATATATTTTAGCTTTCATCACTATATATATATATATATATATATATGCATTATTATTATTATGTGTGAAGAAAGTTACAAGACAAAATATACATATGCGAAAATCTATATGTCTATATGTGCAAATCTAGCACATCTGTGACGCTTATTAAATGCATGCAATGTTAAATTGCAAATGTTTTTCTCTTTGATTTACAGAGCTACGCAAACTGAAATTGGCAGAATACCTCGCGGCGAAAGGAAGACTGAAAGCACCTAATCCAAAGTAGGTGGTCTTGAAGGGTCTTTCTGTCTGGAACAATTGTTGAATTTATACTTTTTCCAGTTTTAAAATAAAAAAAAAATACATTTTTTTCCGCATTCAGACTTGCCATAGTGTGTTTATGTTCTGAATCGACTGTTTCGTTTTTTGTTTTTACTCAAAGACCATATCTCAAGGAGAAGACTGTTACAAAGAAACACGCTGAAAATAACCCGAAGTCCAAAACTGTAAGTTATATACATTTCTTAAAATGTGCGATGAAAGTCTGCAAGTCTGTTGAACTGGTGTCTCTTTGTTTCTCTCAGGCAGCTGATGGAAAGGAGAATCGCGGCATCAATGGCACAAATATAAAAGAAGTGAAGACATTGGCAGAGGTTGATAAAAACACATCCTCAACAAAAGGCCTTGGCATCAGTTCACTAGCCAAAGCCCAAACAAAGCTGTCCAGTAATTCCCATAATGCTTGCCGGGAAGGCCTTCATGTTCTGAGGACACAGAGCAACAAAACAGCTTCTCTTCAAAATCCAAGGAAACCCCACGATGCTGAGAAAACAGCTGCGCCATTCAAGAGGACTCGTTCACAAAGCCTTCAAAGAGTCCAACCCAAAGCTCAGCCAGCTTCCCATGCTGCAAATACGACTCAAATATTAAGAAAATCCAGTCTTGTTTCCATCCGTAGCACACAGTCTGGACGTAGTATCAGCACAGATCAGAGCCGCACCAAGACAGACATTCAGCCAACAAGGCCTTTGGCTCAGAAATTAACCGAAACAAGCATCAAATCAACCTCAGCTGCCAATCTGACGAGTCGAAGACCAATGAAGACAACCGAGACACAAATGCAGAGAAACAGTGTTCCTAAAACCCATGCCAAACCCATGCCAAAACCCAGAAGTCCGAGTGCTGTGCACAATCGGAAACCCAACCCATCGATGAACCGATCCGATGTGAACCGGAGAAAAGATACTTTCTTCGTTGATGCCACTAAATCTAAATCAAATAGCTCTGCCGCAGTCAGAGCGACAAGAGCGAGCGTCTCTTCGGCTCTCTCTAAACCTGCGAATAGAGAAGCAGCAGCAGCGACCGTCAGAAATAAACAGCCTGCTGCTGTTAAACGAACTAATGCTGCTGCTTCTACCAAACCGGCCGGTCGAAGCTCCAGGAGCTGTGTTCTGCCGCAGAAGACCGCTGCGCCTCCAGAGCTTGACCGGCCTAAGATCTCCAGCCAGGCCAAGCCTGCGCTTCAGCTAGAGACTCCGAAATCCACACTCTGTCCCAGCACTCAAGGAGTCCGGACCGCTCCGGTGGATGGAGCGAAGAAGCCCACCGCAGCTCAGGAGGAGAGACTGTGAGTATACTGCTGTCTGAAGCAGGGTTTCCCAACTTTCCAGTATTCCTGAAGACCTTGGTTGGCTTGTTCAGATGTGTTTGTTTTGAGTTGAACCTCAAGTTGTGGAATGCTCTTCCTCGGGAGCTGAAAACTCACTTGTTTAAACTTGCTTTTGTCTAATTTTTAAATTGTCACGTCTTTTATTTCTTCATTGTATACTGTTGTTGTACAGCACTTTGTGACACTTGCGCTTGGAAGGTGCTATAGAAATAAATATTACTTACTTACTTACTTAAGTCGCTGGGGTATATTTATAGCAATAGCCAAACTGTATGGGTCAAAATTATTGATTTTTCTTTTATGCCAAAAATCATTAGTATATTAAGTAAAGATCATGTTCCATGAAGATACTTCGTAAATTTACTACTGTAAATTATCAAAATGTCGTTTTTGATTATTAATATGCATTGCTAAGAACTTCATTTGAACAACTTTAAAGGCGATTTTCTCAATATTTAGATTTTTTTGCACCCTCAGATTCCAGATTTTCAAATAGTTGCATCTCAGCCAAATATTGTTCTATCATAACAAACCATACATCAATGGAAAGCTGATTTATTTAGCTTTCAGATGACGTATAAATCTCAATTTAAAAAAATTGACACTTAAGACTGGTTTTGTGGTCCAGGCTCACATTTATGTTATTTTCCCATCGTCAATGACCCTGTCAAAAGAAACCTTTGATGCATCTTGAGTTTGCAGCTCAACAGTGGAGACCCACTGCTTTAAAGATTTAGTAGTTCACCCAAAAATAAGTAAACGATGACAGAGTTTTCATGTTTGGGTGAACTGTCCCTTCAGGGAAATAAATATGATTTATTTGTTCGTGTGCTGTGTGTGCAGGCGTAAGCTCCAGGAGTGGCGAGAGTCGAGGGGCATCACATATAAACGCCCCCCCATGCCAGTCCGTCTGGTGAGGAGGAAGACGGTTTCTGCTTTTCCTCAGCCGTACTGGACTTCTATGGAGAACGAAGATGAGGTTCATAACATTGCCTTTGCTGTGGACCGATCGCTGGATGACTGCATTAAATTATTACAGCAGGTATCATTAATATTATTTTATGAGATGTTTTTGTTTTTTTAATGCGTAATTAAATGTATGTGTGTAACCAGAGACAATGCAGCAAAGCAGATTCTTGGAAATATGAGTTTATGAGTAAGAGGAGTGAAATCACGCTTCGCACAGCTGATAATAATCAATTAAATATGTTCAGACCATATTATGTTTAACTTTTTTGCTTTTGGACACAAATGATCAGTCATTTCCCTGGTCAAGACATTGTGCAAGTAATTTAGTGAATAAGTGTATTTTTGTGTTGCGTGTGGTCGTAGAGCTGAATGTGCTTTGTTTCACATCTGAGTAGTGCTGCGATTGAAGACCGATGTTGGTTAATACTTTAAAAAACAAAAGGGCATAGAAAAGGCAATCAAAAGCAAATAAAGGACTTTGATTGGTCAATGAAGAGCAATGATTAACATCAGCCTTCATAATTTAATTCATAAAACACATGTCCAAATGAAACACGGTTGGTAAAAATGTTAAACTGCAGTAATAATTCTAATCTCAC
Source organism: Onychostoma macrolepis (assembly GCF_012432095.1). Classification (NCBI taxonomy): domain Eukaryota; kingdom Metazoa; phylum Chordata; class Actinopteri; order Cypriniformes; family Cyprinidae; genus Onychostoma; species Onychostoma macrolepis. Next base: position 804,119 of record NC_081159.1, read on the forward strand.
TATAACCCTATTTACTTTATTAAAACACATTTCTTCATTGATGGATCGATTAGAGCATTATGGTATATAAGGAAATCATGGTTGGAGCATGTTGATATATTTCCAATTTTAGTCAATAATAGGGTTGCAAAATTCTGGGAATTCAGATCATTTCTTAAATCCTGCACACAAAATGTCCATCTTGGTAAGTAATCATGTAAATTTACATGAATATTACCCCAAAAAAATTTCAAACTTCCTTGTGTGTCCAAAAATTTTTTTTAAATCCAAAAAAAAAAAAAAATGTGTATTAGTTTGCATGCATGTGAGCCTATGATCAAACAAATTTCCAATTAATTCCCATTAATTCCTGGTAAGTTTCAAACTTGTAATATGAACGAAGTTCACATGGAAATTTACGGAAGTTTTCTGCCCCTTTGCAACCCAATTCAATAATCACCATCTAGACTAGAAATGACTGGATTCTGAATTTCAGTATAAATCTGGTTTGCGTGTGTGGATGCAACATCTCCTTCCATGGGAAAAATCACTTCTCTACATTCTTAGGCAAGGAGTAATTCTTTCAGATGTAGCGTTCTCAAACCAACATTCAACATTTGTCCGGATTCTTCCCTTATCACTGCTACGATCTTGGCTGTTTGGCATTTTCTGGCATTAATCATCCATGATGTTTACAAGCCTTTTCCACCAGTCTGACCACCCTGAGGTTATGATAGAATCTGAGTAACCAAATGGTGCATGGTCCCTACATGGTATTGAGAAAACGGTGGAGACCAAAAACTGGCTTCCCGCATTCTTCAAAAAATCTGTGTTCAGCAGAAAACATAAATGCATATAGGTTTGAATAAATGATGAAAATTTTTCATTTTGGGTGAACTATCCTTTTAAGCTTTTCTTGAGCTGTAAAGCGCAAGCTGCATTGGATTCCAGAATGTTTTTTTGTGTTGAGATGATGCTTTCCTCACTGATCTGATGCGGCTGACAGGGTTTCCCGGTGGAGCGGGTCAGAGATGTGCTGTCTCGGGTGCCAATGGCACAGAAGTTTGCTAAATACTGGATCTGCCGGGCCAGACTAATGGAAAGAGAGGGAAACCTGGAGGTGCTGCCCATGTTTCAGGAGGCCATCCGTGTAGTGAGAGAGGTCAGCTTCTCTTTATCTCTCACACAGACAGGTTTTCTTCCCTTGATGTTGTTTCCTTATTTGCTTCGCTTTAGTCTGGAAATCTGAGAAGCCTCAGAAGAGATGTTATTAGACTTTGTTTTTTATTATTATCAATTATATTAAATATTATGTGTTACCATGTTTTATTTAAAAATAATAAATTAAGAGTAAATGTTATGTTTTTATTTATTTTATTTTGTTTTACAAAGTGCTGTCAAACAATTAATAGCATCCGAAACAAAATGTTTGTTTACATAATGTGTGTATTGTATATAAATAGACACACAAAATATATATTTTGAAAATATTTACGTCTATATTTTTATTAATATAATTTATAAATATATTTAGTATATAAAAACAACATATTTTTCTTAAATATATACATGCATGTGTGTGTATTTATATATACATAATAAATATACACAGTACACACACACATAATGTAAACAAAAACATTTATTTTGGATGCGATTAATTGCAATTAATCGTCTGACAGCACTAATATTCATATAATTTTTCTTAAATATACGTGTTTATGTTTGTGTGTGTGTGTGTGATTATGTACATAATAAATATACACAGTACACACATGTACTGTGTGTAAACAATATTGTGTATTATTGACAGTTATACAATTGTCAATCATATATTGACAGTAATAAGTAAACAAAAACTTATTTTGGATGTGATTAATCGTTTGACAGCATTGGATTTATACTGTTGTTATACAGCTGTTATTGTTTTTTCTTAGGATGTAAGCCAATTCCACTTCGTTCTTAGTCAAGAGCTTACAGTAACAGATGATATGATATATAGTGTGTGTAAAAAGAAATCCAGACGTCACACAGCTTATGTGAGTAACCAGTCTGTTTTCACTCACTGCGATATGTTTATTAACAGCCAGTGGATGAGCTACGATCTGTGGTTTTTGAGATCCTTAAAAAGAGACAGATTCAAGGTAAAGGCATTTCATATTTTTGGTTTGAAATTCATATTTTTTAATATATTTGATAGATGTCTCTTATGTTCAACAAAGGCTGCATTTTATCAAAAATGGTGTTTAATGAAACATTACTACAATAAAAAAGAACTGTTTTCTACTTGAATATAATGTAAAATATAATGTATTTCTGTGATCAAATCTGTATTTTCAGCATCATTACTGCAGTCTTCAGTGTCACATGATCTTCAGAAATCATTCTAATATGCTGATTTACTGCTCAACAAACATTTATTATATTTGCTGCTTGATAATTTTGACATGATGTGATGCCATTCAAAAGGGTCAGGGGAGGAAATATATATATATATATATATATATATATATAAAGAATGCATTTAATTGATCAAAAGTGACAGTAAAGATATTTAAAATGTTACATTATAAATATCAAAATTTTAAAATAACAGCATTTAAAATAAATGCTGTAATTTGGACCTTTCTATTCATCAAATCACAAATTTTCACAAATATCATTGATAAGAAGATTGTTGAGTATTAAATCAGAATATTATAATGATTAGAATGCCATCACAGGAATAAATAAAATTTTAATATGTAATTTAAAAATATTGTTATAATAGTATTTTTTTATTAAATAAATGCAGCATTGGTGAGCAAAAGTGACGTCTTTTAAAAACCTAAAAAAAAATCAAGTTATTATTAATAATAATAATAAAAGCAAATCTGACAATGTTTTAAATCATTCAGGTTTGTCTCTGACGCCAAAAGAGTTTGAAGCGGAAGAGCCTGGAGTGTGTGATGAAGAGGACGGCGCTGGCATCACGTGCACCCCAAAACCCATCAGTGCCCTCATATCTGGAGCGAGGGGAGACTCGTCAGTCGTCAAGTATAAAATCACAGCGACCCCGGGGTAGGACACCTGCACACTTACTAGGGCTGTCAAAAAAAGTTGAATTTCGAATGTTCGTCGAATTTAAAATATAAATCCACATTCGAATGTAAAAACGTTTGAATGTTAGGCGTGCGTCAGGCAGCTTCATCAGCGGAGCACGAGATGTGATGACGATGTGAGCGTCGCTGCATCTGAATGTTGTTCTGAGCTCATCAGCTGAAGACGCTAGATGCGGCGCTGCTGCGCTGTTCATTCAAAATATTGCGGGAAAAGAGAACATCGATGCGGAGAAGATGCTGTTTAAAACTGAAACCAAGCCGTTCACACAGAACTCATGTTTATCACATTTTCTGTAGAAACATCTATCAGCGTTACACATGTTTAGAAAGCATGTAAAATTAAGTTCAACTTTTAAAAAACACGTCTCGAGAGTTGATGACGGTTTTTCTGCATCCCACTGCATCATGTTTTAAATAGAAAAAGTGCTCTTTGTGATTGTTTTTCGGTCCTTCGTATTAAACTACACATGCATACATGTTGTTTTGTTTCTGATGGTTTAAGCAATTTAATTATATATGGTTTATAAACATTAATTTAAACATTTTGCTCGATGCGCCCTCAGGAGAAGCCAAAGCCCCCACCAACAACAGAAATTATGATAATGATTTTTTTTCTCCAGACATCTCAGTGGCAAAGTGTCAAATTACCTGAATTTGAAATGAACATTTTTCAGCTGGCAGGATGATTATGAGTTGTTTTTGCTGCAGTCAGTGCTGCGGTGTCTGATAACGTTCTCTGATGTTTTAAGGGGGAAAAGGAGTCAGCGAGGAGCAGAACCTGGACAAGTGGACGGTCATGAAATCCGTTTCTTTACCCCGGTGCGGCGCTCGGTGCGGATCGAGAGAAGCGCTGTGTGTTATCCCACGGCTTTGCAGGAACACGAGCCCTGTGTGACCTCTCTCTGTGAGCTTGCAGGTCAGGAGGAGGTCAAAGGTCAGAGTTCTCCTGTGTATGTGTACCGTGAGAACGAAGCGCTGACAGACCGCGTTCACGTTACACTTGTTTTTCCAGAGGAGGGTGAGACGTGATCATGTTTATCTTCATGTCCCACCTGGAAGCAATGAATTGTTTTAATCATTTTCATTCTGCATTCACTATTTCTCAATAGATTTCAGACCGAATTTCCGTCTCATCTCATTATACTGATTAGATGTTACCTAATTGCTTCATACCTTCATTGCTATGCGTCGCTGCTGTGTGTACAGATGATGAAGATGATGGTTTTGTTTAAATGTGCTGCAAAAATCTGAAGGATCCCGTACTGCAAAAGACTTGACATGTCTAACTTTCTATATTTATAACTTCAGTTATAATTTATGGATCAGACAATCTCTGCATGATTATTAAACCATATTTGAGTCAGCAATGTACATTTGTTCCATTGAATTGCTGTAATTTTGTTCCTTATTACATTCTGAGCACATTAAAAAGTATTTAGATAAACAAACATTTTATGAATCTTTTGTGCATGTCCTGAGCTTTGTTTTTAGATCATTTTCCATTGATGTTATGTAATATGACTTCATCTACATCTTTATTGTTTATTACATTTTGGAATGTTGATTGGCAAACAGTTTTTGAGGTTAGTGAAAGGTTCTTCTTCTGCCGTACGGTCATTAAACGTGTTTGGTAAAAATTTCCCTTCAAATCATCAGTTTACTGGACCTAATGTCCTGTGACCGCACATAAGAGTTCTCCCAGAAACGATTCGGACATTCCACACCTTAAAAAAAATCCACTACTTGTTTTAACAAGCCTGGAAAACATGCATCCCTCTCATTCCTGAAGCGCAAGAAATTCTAGCATTATTTATTTACTCCCATATCAGTCTGACGTTTTTCTTTAGAACACATACTTTTTTTTTTTTTTTTTTTTGGTCGTGTTGCCTGTAAAGACAAAAATACTCCTCAAAACACCTTTTGTCTTGCGATAGAAGCATCATTATCTGCAGGAAGATGAAATACGAGATCTTCAGGAGCCACTGTGCAAAATATATAACAAAAACTTACACATTTGCATTGTTTTTAGAAGATTTGTGGTTGGTAAGATGTTTGTTTTCTTGCTCTTAACGAGGCTGCATTTATTTGATCAGAAATTAAATAAAATAAAAAAACAGTAGAGCTGTGGAATAAAAAATCTTATTTCTGAATCCAGCCATTACTCCAGTCTTCAGTGTCACATGATCCTTCACAAATCATTTTAATATGCTGATTTGCTGCTACAGATACACTTGCATGTTTTTGTGGGAATTCTTTGGTGAAGAGAGTGCAAGAAACAGAATTATTTATTATATATATATATATTAGAAGTTGCACCGATGTATAAAGATGTCTTTCAAATGAATGTAGTGACAAGTGCCTGAGGATTAAAAAAAAGCAATAAATCCCTGATAATGACAGCTTACATGCTGGAAAAAATGTAAGCACGATGCAGCAAGTTTGAAAAAGTGGACAGAACTTTTTGCAGTTCACAGCAGCGCAGAAATACAGACATTTTCTCTGGACATCTCAGTGGCAAAGTGTCAAATTACCTGAATTTGAAATGAAAATTTTTCAGTTGGCAGGATGATAATGGGTTGTTTTTGCTGCAGTCAGTGCTGCGGTGTCTGATAATGTTTTCTAATGTTTGTCATGACAATACATGTTACGACAAAAACACTCTGCTCCAGTGCATAACTTCCAAAAGTGCTCACCTTTCAAACAGCTTACATAGCTGAATATTGCTCATCTATAATGGGACTGCAATACATGTGTATATTCCAGAATAAAATACAAGTTCAACTCCATCAACTACATTTGTGGCATAATAATAAAAAAGCAACAAGTAAAACACTTCCAGTGAAAGCAAATGGGGCTCATTTTTGGAGGATTTAAAAGAAGAAAAATTTAGAGTTTCAGAAAACCACTTTTTTCAGCTTTTGTTTGAGTACAGCTCAATTCCTTTACAATAATGTCTTGTAGGGGAATGTACAGTAAAGACACTCGGACCAGATGTGTTGGATGATATGCCAGGGGGCATATTACAGAAATATCCTAACTTTAAAATCTCATCTTATCTGTTTGGTAAGCATGGTAATTTCAGTTATGACCACATTTAGGACAAAATCTATTACAGAACAGCATTTCCTAAGTGCGTTATCCTATCTTAACAACAGATAGGAAGGAGGTATTACAGAAACCTTCTAACTTGACAAAAAATCCTAAAAACTGTCTTAACTTTAGAACAACCCCACGGCTGTCCTAACTCCTAAAAACTGCTTACAGTTGCGCAGTCCAACAATGGTATTCCATTTATTAATAATTGAAAATGAAGAAAGGAGATGTTTAATGGTAGAAAGACTCTTGGAGGACCCTGAAGATGTGTTACATATTCTTATGTCTTTTTTTGGTAACAGACCTGAGAGTGGATTGTTGGTCTTGATAATGCCATTTAATATTTCCTAACTAGAGATAAGATACGATTTTGTAAGATAGGATAAGAATCCCAAATCAATTTATGATTTGCTTCTGTAATACAAATTTGCGAAAAATCCTAATTTAACACATCATATCTTAAGACCTAAGATAAGAAACTTTCTGTAATACGCCCCCAGAAGTCAAGAGTTTTGATCAAAAATGAAGAAAATTTACTGAAGATAGTTTGCAGTTTCATCAGCAGAAGTCAGCTTCAAGACTCGCAATCGAGTTCGTAGGCTGCTCTGCGTACATTACAGAAAAAACGGTAATTATACCCTAACAGAGGATGCTAATTGCGTCAATACATCAGTCAGCCAAATTCTGATTGGTTCTAAAACCTAGATATACTTAGTTTCCACATATGAACGTAAACGCTTCAAGCATATCTCCATCTGATTGGGCAGACGTCAGCAAATTATGTTTTATTAACAAAGTTCGGGAGGGGCACGTCAGATACTTAGCCTAATTAGACACAAGTGGCACGCAATCAAGTAATCAATACACAGATATAAATACAGCTGACATACCTCTACTCATTTGACGGTTAATCAGCATTTTTTCCGTTTGTCTAAACGTTACCACCATGTCACAGAGACAAACTTCCTCGTCATGAGATGAGCCCAACTCTCCTTCAGTCCCATCGCCGCAGCCGGCCCCAGGACCACTCCTTCCCCGCGTAGCAATGCAATCAAGCCCCAGGCTCCATCTCGCAGGCATTCTTCGGCTCGAGTAGCCACTCGCCTCCCAAGACGCCTAGGCCTACACTCGCCACCTCCAGCGAGAACCCCAGCTGACTCCCCGGCGTCTTCCTATCGTTCAACCGGGCCAACGATTCCGCCCATAGGGAAGTGGACCGTGTCGAGTCTGAGGCAAGCGCTGACAAACTCCGACGTCCAGCCTTCACGCAAGTTAAACAAAGAATTATATGACTTGAAATCAACTAACTTCTCTCCCAAGGCCACCCCAGCCCCAAAGGCTGCTAATAACCAAAACAAACCTTCGGTCACGCCTCGCCGGACTCCTCCAGCACAAGGCCCAGCTCTCCGCGGGGCATCAAACCGCGGCGCCAGCAAGCCTGGGCCGCACCCCAAGTTCCACCGCCGCAATGCTATACGCCACTCCGGCCACAGCCCAGCCGTCCGCCGCGGCTCCTCCTTCAGCGACACCGGGGCTCGCAACTCAAGCGACCGCCGCCAATCTCAGCCCCACTGCCCGGCACTTTTAGCGAGAAGCTCACAGCCCAAGCAAGCACTTGGCCGCACTGGCAGCCTCACTCAGCCCCGCAGCCCGCCGCTTCCAGCTCGGGGCTCGCGACCCAAGCAAGCGCCCCCAGCCCCCTACAGCTCTCTCCTCCAAGCGAAACCACAATACTCGCTCTTCAACGCAACACCAATGCCCGGCCCACCAAACGCTATCGCCTCTGAACCTCCCCAAGTGGCTCACAACATCCGAGCGCAGATACAGTGGGGCAAAAAAGTATTTAGTCAGCCACCAATTGTGCAAGTTCTCCCACTTAAAAAGATGAGAGAGGCCTGTAATTTTCATCATAGGTATACCTCAACTATGAGAGACAAAATGAGAAAAAAAAATCCAGAAAATCACATTGTAGGATTTTTAAAGAATTTATTTGCAAATTATGGTGGAAAATAAGTATTTGGTCAATAACAAAATTTCATCTCAATACTTTGTTATATACCCTTTGTTGGCAATGACAGAGGTCAAACGTTTTCTGTAAGTCTTCACACACCGTTGCTGGTATTTTGGCCCACTCCTCCATGCAGATCTCCTCTAGAGCAGTAATGTTTTGGGGCTGTCGCTGGGCAACATGGACTCCAAAGATTTTCGATGGGGTTGAGATCTGGACACTGGCTCGGCCACTCCAGGACCTTGAAATGCTTCTTACGAAGCCACTCCTTCGTTGCCCGGGCGGTGTGTTTGGGATCATTGTCATGCTGAAAGACCCAGCCACGTTTCATCTTCAATGCCCTTGCTGATGGAAGGAGGTTTTCACTCAAAATCTCACGATACATGGCCCCATTCATTCTTTCGTTTACGGATCAGTCGTCCTGGTCCCTTTGCAGAAAAACAGCCCCAAAGCATGATGTTTCCACCCCATGCTTCACAGTAGGTATGGTGTTCTTTGGATGCAACTCAGCATTCTTTGAGTTTTTACCAAAAAGTTCTATTTTGGTTTCATCTGACCATATGACATTCTCCCAATCCTCTTCTGGATCATCTAGATGCTCTCTAGCAAACTTCAGACGGGCGGACATGTACTGGCTTAAGCAGGGGACACGTCTGGCACTGCAGGATTTGAGTCCCTGGCGGCGCAGTGTGTTACTGATGGTAGCCTTTGTTACTTTGGTCCCAGCTCTCTGCAGGTCATTCACTAGGTCCCCGTGTGGTTCTGGGATTTTGCTCACAGTTCTTGTGATCATTTTGACCCCACGGGTGAGATCTGCGTGGAGCCCCAGATCGAGGGAGATTATCAGTGGTCTTGTATGTCTTCCATTTTCTAATAATTGCTCCCACAGTTGATTTCTTCACACCAAGCTGCTTACCTATTGCAGATTCAGTCTTCCCAGCCTGGTGCAGAGCTACAATTGTGTTTCTGGTGTCCTTTGACAGCTCTTTGGTCTTGGCCATGGTGGAGTTTGGAGTTGGACTGTTTGAGGTTGTGGACAGGTGTCTTTTATACTGATAACGAGTTCAAACAGATGCCATTAATACAGGTAACGAGTGGAGGACAGAGGAGCCTCTTAAAGAAGAAGTTACAGGTCTGTGAGAGCCAGAAATCTTGCTTGTTTGTAGGTGACCAAATACTTATTTTACCGAGGAATTTACCAATTAATTCTTTAAAAATCCTACAATGTGATTTTTCTGGATTTTTTTCTTCTCATTTTGTCTCTCATAGTTGAGGTATACCTATGATGAAAATTACAGGCCTCTCTCATCTTTTTAAGTGGGAGAACTTGCACAACTGGTGGCTGACAAAATACTTTTTTGCCCCACTGTATTAGCAGGTGCGGATGTAGATCTCTCCTCACTACTTTCTCACCTGCCCACTTCCGACTCTAACCGACAGATAGACTGCGGGGATTTTTCAGTCACGTTAAAGAACCCAAACCCCACTTCATCTCGAATACTTTCTTTTTCTGAGTTCTCCATTGCTTTCAGCCGATTCACGGAAATCATTTGTTCAGCCTTCCTTCAAAGGCAACGCGAACTCAATGACTACCTGGCAATCATAGCCGAGCTCGCGTTGTCCTATGGAGGGGCAATTTTTCACATACCACAAACTTTTTTACGCAAAATGCGCAGTTCGAGTCGCGCAATGGAACTATTGCCCTTTACTGGGGAGCACTTGATCCAGATCTCCATAGCAGGGTGTTCCTAGGCTGCAGGAACATTTTGTGTGTGGTTTGCAGATCAGTCGCTCACTCCACCATGACTTGCCCACGAATTAATCCCTCCATAATTCCATGCCCAGAGCCCATCTCCATGAAATCCTCCAGCTACATCCCAAGATCCGCAACCGCCGCGAACTCGGACCCGGAGCGAACAGCAACATCTGCAGCAGACAGGCAGCCATGTATCGCGTTTAATTCCGGGAGATGCAACAGACAGCGCTGCCGCTATCTTCACATCTGCAGAGGTGGGTAGTAACGAGTTACGTTTACTTCGTTACATTTACTTGAGTAAATTTTTTGGGTAACTAATACATTTAGAGTATATTTAAAAATGGGTACTTTTACTGAAGTACATGTTTAGTGAAAAAACTGTACTTTTACTTAGTTACTGTGGGCGACGCTCCTCTCGTTACTTTATCTTAATTCAATACAAATTAAAAATCTTTCAATTTATTCCAAACGCACCGTCTACTTTTTTTTTCTGGGCAATGAGCGATGCCCGTTCGTGAATCATTCATTCTTTTGAGTCAATTCTGTTCGAAGGCTTGATCAAACCAGTGAATCGGTTCGCGAATCAGTTTGAATGATTTGTTCAGTTCCCTGCCGCACGCGCTGAGTCGTCTGAAGCGGTTCTCACTTAGAGTTGTAACATCAAGAGCATTGAAGACGTGGCTTTGGATCTACAGTCAGTTGAAAGCAAATCTGCAAAGGCTATAGTTTGCTAGCTATGAAGATCTTTATTAGATGAACACCGCGTGTGCTGTCGGTTCCACAGGTATAGATTCGATTACAATACACGATACCACTATGACATTACCAGTTTGTTGTACACGAACCTTACACATTAAATACAATGTATAATTTATTCATTAAATAAGCTGTGACAGAGTATGAAATAAACAATCGCCAAACCCTGTTAGTTCCAGGAGGAATGCCTTGCCTAGAAACAATTAATATTGATATTTTCACAATATTTACGCTTGCAGAAATAAAGGCTAAATTTGTTTACATTTTGCAGAACAGACGGAAGAAGATCCGTCAATGTGCATTTGTTTCGTTATGTTCAGATGTTCTGTAGCGCTCATGTGAGGAGTTTTCACTCTTCTCCGTGTCAGAGGTTATATACATATATACATTAATCAAATTTCGTGTTGAGCCCCATTGGAGTGGCTATAAGAAAATTTTAGAGTAGAAAATGCCTAATTATCGATCTGTCATCACCTCATAATTCCACAGTCCCAAGCATCAATAGCTTGATCCCCCTGAACGAATTTTCTCTCAGGTACCACGACATAGATCAGGCAGTCTAATTGATTAAAATCGTGGGTCGAGGAGCCTGGCTTCTGCCTTCAAAGTGATGCCTATCCATCCAGATTCATGGCATTTATACGGGATATGATGGCTCGGAAATTCTATTTCGCCGTCCGCTTAACTTTCGGATGCAAAAGCAGCCCCAAAATCTTCTACATGCTATCAGAAGCCGTTTGCTGGATTTTGTCGAACAATTACGCAATTCCCCATCTCATCCACCTCCTAGATGATTTTCTAGTCATTTCATCCCCCGATGCCATCCCAGCCGCCCACATCCTCACAGTTCAAAAAGTTTTTTCTGAGCTTGGGATCCCCATCGCTCAGGAAAAAACCATGGGTCCCGCTACATTCATCGTGTTCCTCGGCATCAACCTAGACTCAGCTAAATTCCAGGTCTCCCTGCCTAAGGAAAAGATCTATAGAATAATCCTCGTCTCCTCTACTCTCCTCGCCAGCTCTAGCTGTTCCAAACGTGTGAACTCCTGTCACTGCTCGGGCATTTAAACTTCGCCATGCGCATCATTCCCCAAGGCCGCCCTTTCATCTCGCATCTCCTCTTACTCGCTTCTTCGGTTCACTCGCTCAGGACCTCATTTCCTTATCTCATGCGTGCCGCAACGAACTCAGGTTATGGATAATGTTCATTAAACAATGGAACGGTCTGTATTAACAAAGGCCGTTCTCATTCTCCCGCCCTCACGCCTCTCCTGAGACGTTTAATATGGATCTCGGCATGCGACTAATTCATAATAATTGGCAAACATGTTCCAGGTTCAGAAAACCAAACTGCTGACTCTGTCTCGCTTTCTGTTTCAGAAATTCAGGACGTTGGCTCCAGAGGCGGACCAATTCCCAACTCCAGTACCTCACTTTTCAGAATTAATATTCCCGTAACTCACCTGTTAAAACCCCTCCTCGACGCATCACTCGACACTATCCTCCAAGCAGTTTCTCCTAGAACCCTCCAGTCATACGTGACAGCATGGAGAAGTTTCAAGTCATTTCACCTCTCATACAACATGCCGTTCCCTGATTTTTCTCTACTCTCAATCACCTCATTTATCTCTTTCCTCAACAGGGCCTCCAAGTCGGGTCCATCAAAGGTTACCTAAGCGGCATCCAATTTTTCCACAAGCTGATGTACGGCACTCCCTCGCCCAAAATAAGTAATTCACAAACCTCCCTGCTGATCAGGGGAATCCAACAATCCCGGCCTAATCGTCCCGATTCCAGATTACCCATAACGTTAGACATTCTCACCAAATGTATCCACTCCCTCCGCACAAGTTACCAGCCTCTCAGTACCGCCCACACACTCGATGCCATATTCATTCTAGCATTTTTTGGGTTTCTGAGATGCTCAGAGCTCACCATTTCCTCTAAATTTGATCCGAATATCAACCCAACTATCTCAGATCTAACAGTACTCGATAGTGAAACCATCTCGTTCTTAATCAAACAAAGCAAGACAGACCAAACATTTTTAACCTCTCTTCTCCAATCCAACCATACTAGTTATGTTTTTCCTTTTCTCCCTACCCGGCTGGCGTGGCTTACCCGTCTGATGCAGTGAGTCTTGATCTCGCGTCAGATGCCAGCGAGAGTTCTCCCGGCTGGGCTTCTATACTTGCCGCCCACAAGCAAGACTCATCCATCCGATGCCATGAGTCTCGATCTCCCGTCGGATGTCGCGAGAGTCCTTCTTGTCGGACGTCCCAAACTCTTTTCATCTGCCAAGCCGATAGGGCCCACTCGTCCGATGTCTGGAGCCTTGATCTCCAGTCGGAGCCTTCATGGGCCCTCTCGGTCAGCTACTGGGCTGCCCCACTCAAGACAACTCAGGACCTCCTGGTCAGGGCCAATTACGCTGCTCCTCCTCCATCGGCCGGGCACCCAACCATGCAGTCCACACCAGCAGCCAGTTGGGCCTACCCATCCGTCGCTGCTCCCACGGAGCACGTAGGCTCCTTCGGCCTGCCAAACAGGCGACTTCTCGAAACCTGCTCCCGCCAGACCTCAGTGTGTATTTTGGGGGGGTCTAAGTCTGGCAGCCGTCCAACACTTAATTGCTTTTTGGGGGGTACTCTGGGTTCGGGCCATTCCCAAGCTCAGGGCCCTTCCCTGGACAGCACGCCAACAACGTATTACCATACTTGCCAAATACACATTACGTTACTCGTGCTAAATATATGTAAGTGAGAACTTGTGAATCAGGCATCATACAAGATGGGTGTCTTCCAGATACCTGTTTTTGATCAGGATGGCGGTAGCTGACAGAGACAGTCTTCTAACACAGAGAGAGAGAGAACTACCAGCAAACACACACACATACACAAAGAGCACTTATCAGAACTTCAAGTCCACCTAGCCCTAGCTAGAATTTTATCAGTATGGTTCGTTACACACACACACACTATGAAGTCATCATCTTAGAGTGTAGAAGTACAGAATAAAGCAGGATTCTTTAATATCTCTTAAACACACTCTGTTTCAGATACTGTTGTTCACGTAGATGGAAAGTCATCCTGACTTCCTGACACGGCTCTGTGGCCTTTAGGGAAGAAATAGATCTCGGCATGTAAAGCCTAAGGTTACACATTTCACTCTTGCTGCACTGCTCTAGTCAAACAAGAAATAATGTAATTAATATCAATATGAAGGATCTGACACCTCGGCATCCACTCCTTCAGTCTCAGTGCTTTACAATATTCCAGGTTCAATGCAAGTTTTTGGCACAATGATTAAATGAATTGCAACAGGGTCAAAACCACAAAAATCTGGTTTACGGTTAAGCACTTCCAATGAAAGTTGCATGAGAATTTAACATCTAAAGTGACTGTGTGACTACTTATGCTTGGATATTAAATATTGATCAAATCTGAACCACCCATCCTGATTATAGCTGTTGATTGTTTTCTTCCTACACTGACAAAGAATCTGCCTTTATAAACTATAAACACTGGAATGGTTTATTTTAATGACTCTGTCTCTCTCTCTCTCTCTCTCTAGCATTTTTACAATGGCTAAAAATTATAAAACCAAATCTTTTTTACTTCCCTCTAAAAACCCAAACAAAAAAAGCATAATTTTGTTTAATATTTTATACACTGTATTCACTTGAATTTCACATTACTTTGGCTATTGTTCTGTAGACTTTGGCTTTGAGTTTCTGGGTTTGAGATTTGTGCTGTTTGTTTTAATATGGTTTGCTGTAAAATTATATACCAATTGTTTACAAATTTAATCAAACTGATCTAGTGCAGCGACTGCAACTTCCAAAGAGCACCGTTCTGTATCTGATAGGCACCAGGCCCAGACAGTGTTACACCAGTCTGTCTGAAATCCTGTGCTGACCAGCTGGCCCCCATCTTCACACAGATCTTCGACAGATCACTGGAGCTGTGTGAAGTCCCTTCATGCTTCAAAAGCTCCATCATTCCCGTCCCAAAAAAAACCAAAATTACTGGACTTAATGACTACAGACCTGTGGCTCTAACATCTGTGGCCATGAAATCATTTGAAAGGCTGGTTTTGGCTTATCTGAAGGACACCACTAGACCCTTACTGGACCCCCTGCAGTTTGCCTACAGAGCAAACAGGTCTGTGGATGATGCAGTCAACATGAGACTGCACTTCATCCTGCAGCATCTGGACAGACCAGGGACTTATGTGAGGATCCTGTTTGTAGACTTCAGCTCTGCTTTTAACACCATCATCCCATCACTCCTCCAGCCCAAATTAACTCAGCTCTCAGTGCCCACCTCCGTCTGTCAGTGGATCACCAGCTTCCTGACAGACAGGCAGCAGCTAGTAAAGCTGGGAAAATACACATCCAGTACCTGCATAATCAGCACTGGAGCACCTCAGGGCTCTGTTCTCTCACCACTGCTCTTCTCCCTCTACACCAATGACTGCACATCTAAAGAGCCCTCTGTCAAGCTCCTGAAGTTTGCAGACGACACCACAGTGCCTCATTCAGGACGGTGACGAGTCTGCCTACAGACAGGAGGTTAAGGAGCTGGCTGTCTGGTGCAGTCTTAACAACCTGGAGCTTAACCTGGAACTTAAATGATCGTGGACTTCAGGAGAAACCCCCTGCTCTCCCCCCACTCACCATCATGAACAGCACTGTGACCGCAGTGGAGTCATTCAGATTCCTGGGCACCACTATCTCTCAGGACCTGAAGTGGGAGACTCATATTGAGTCCATTGTTAAAAAGTCCCAGCAGAGGCTGTACTTCGCCAGCTGAGGAAGTTCAACCTGCCACAGGAGCTGCTGAAACAGTTCTACTCCGCCATCATTGAATCCGTCCTCTGCACGTCAATAACTGTCTGGTTCAGCTCAGCTACCAAATCTGACCTCAGAAGATTACAGAGAGTAGTCCGGACTGCTGAGCGAATCACTGGTACAACCCTCCACGCTCTCCAAGAACTGCACTCATCCAGAGTGAGCAAAAGGTCTGGCAAAATCACTCTGGACCCTCACATCCAGCACACTCCCTCTTTTAACTGTTACCGTCTGGTCGACGCTACAGAGCTCTGAGCACCAGAACGACCGGCACAGGAACAGTTTCTTCCCTCAGACAGTCCAACTCATGAACACCTGACAATAAACGTGGAACACACAACACTATTATACATAATTTATTTAACACACATACTTATTTACATTTAAAATTTGCACATATCATAACTCCATACATAATTG
This sequence comes from Onychostoma macrolepis, assembly GCF_012432095.1. Lineage (NCBI taxonomy): Eukaryota > Metazoa > Chordata > Actinopteri > Cypriniformes > Cyprinidae > Onychostoma > Onychostoma macrolepis. The sequence continues at coordinate 820,084 of NC_081159.1, forward strand.
TCTATATATTGTGTTTTTTGCTATTTTGTACATTGTCTATTTTGTATATTTGTATATTATTCTTTTTTATTATCTGTGTCCTGTCCTGTCGCTGTCATTCTGTTGCACTGTGGATCTTCTGTCACTAAAACAAATTCCTCGTATGTGTAAACATACCTGGCAATAAAGCTCATTCTGATTCTGATTCTGATAATGGTGGATGACGAGAGTTGACAATTGTCAACTAATAAACCACAAAGTTTTACTTCTAAATTATTAATGCATGTGTTCCACTCCATGCCATATTTCAGCGAATGAAATTTTGCATGCTAAAGCTTGTCCAGTGGAGAAATGAATCACTTGTCAATATGTTTTAAATCATTAAGTCAGAATTGAAGTGCTTTCATTTTAAAGTATTTAAAAAGTGGAGACAGGATTTTACATGAATGATTTTACATTCTGGATGTTGTAGAGCATTGAAAAACATTTGCATTATTCAAGTCTCCTTTATTTTTATAGTGCTTTATACAGTAGAGATCTTTCACAGTAATAAACAGAGAAGTAACAGAATCAGTGATGCAAACTTCAAATCCTAATTCTGCTCTAATGCAGACAATAGTGCTATTATTGAAGTTCATGACGAAACAAGTTCAGTTTAGAGATTAAGCAGCTTTACTGAAAACAGAAGTGAGATTATTCAGTGGGAGTTGCTTTCATGAATCACTTCAGTTCCAGCAGGTCAAAACACGCAGAAAATGAAAAATGCTTTTCAGACGACTGTCTTACTGATGGCCATGAGCTGAGGTGCCTGCAGGCTACAAACATTTTTAATAAATCAATGAAGGCATCTGTAGACACATAAAAAATGCTTTTAACCCTGAAAATGGGAAAATGAAAACATCTGAAGGTTCAGACAGAAGGTTCAAACGCTCACTGATGCTCCAGAAGGAAACACAATGCATTAAGAGCCGGGGGTGAAAACTTTTTGAATTTGAAAATCAGGGTAAATTTAACTTATTTTGTTTTCTTGGAAACATTCAAGTAGCTTCTGAAGGGCAGTACTAAATGAAAAAAATATGATATTAAGGTAAAATAAGAAAAATGTACACATCTCCATTCTGTTCAAAAGTGCTCTTAATGCATGGTTTTTCCTTCTGGAGCATCAGTGAGCAGATTCTGAAAGGGGGATGTAAACTTTTGACCTCAACTGCAAATACATTTTGTATACATTCATTATATATTAATCTTATATTTTAAATAATTAAATATTTTCTATGTATGGTCAGTATATTTAAGTGTATGAAAGATAGTTTCAATTGTACTACAAGTGGTAACGTTTTACAGTTTTTTTTACAGAGAAAGTGTTAAAAGCACATTTTAGTCCATTTTCATGGTGTCCCAAAATAGCACAGTTGAGTACACTTAGATGATCTTAAGATCAATAATTTTTTAGTATGTTAAGTACAAAATTAGTGCACGAAAATAGCACTTTAAGTACATTATGGAAGTGGACTGAAATAAAGTGTATTTTACTGCACTTTTTTCACTTAGGATACAAAGACTCTTAAGCCCCTGTATAGTTCTTTAAAGTTTCTCTAACTTGCTCTTTGTCTCTTAGTTTAATTGGGGAAAGAATTTAAAACAACAAGTACAGTGTATTTCCTGAACATTGCTCTAAACATTTTCACCCCCCATAAGGACGTGATACAGAGGTCCACACGAGACCTTTTGACCTCGGAAAAGCATAAAAGTGATTCAAAACAGTTTTTGCTACAGCTGCAAATTCCCATTCATAGCTGTTACGCCCCGCGTCTAGGGGTAGTGAAGATAAAACTCTAAGCAGGGCATAATAAAACAGGGTTGTGATTATGGAATCCCCAAGCACGATACCCTCCGGTCGATAATCAAACAAATACACGATGTTAGATAAGAGAAAATGATTAGATTTATTTAATACAATCAAGTGGGATTTAGAGCATCTCTTCAAGGTGTCCCAAAGGCCAAAATAACAAACAAAACCAATCTAGAAAGAAAAGATGATAAACTAAATATCCTCAAATATGGAAAATAAAATACATCTTACTTCCCTAACTACCTAACACAAAACAGAACCCAAACTAAATAGCCCAAACCAAAACGGCAGGACACCCCTTTGCTCCACGTTCTTAGAATACAATGTTAAGAATGAACGAATTAGATCTACACTTGAAGAACAACAAATTTGATCATCGGCCGGAGGAGGGATCCAGGAGCTTTCAACCCACACACGACCGAACCAACAATGAGCTCCCCGTTGAATGCCGGCGGCGTCCTTTAAAAGACCACGCCTCGTCCAAACGACCAATGGCGATCGTACACCCCGATCAGTAGACATCCTATCAGAAATCAAATAGAGCAAAAGAAGGAGGAGACAAAGCACACACACACCACAAATACAAGAAACTCAGGTCGTAACACCCTCAGACACAAAGAATCTACATATAGTAGATTACCTACTCAGAATTAAACGACCGTGATAATGCATCAGCAAGTACATTATCTTTGCCTTTCTTGTAACGAATTTCCAGGTAAAAATCCTGGACAAAAAGTGACCACCGCATGATCCGTTGATTCGAGTTTTTCATACGAGACAAGAAGACTAATGGGTTATGATCAGTAAATACGATCACCGGAAGAGAACTAGAGCCAATATACACCTCAAAGTGTTGTAACGCCATTAATAAGGCTAATGCCGCCTTCTCAGTAGTGCTGTAATTTAATTGGTGTTTTAAAAACTTTTTTGAAAAATATCCAACAGGATGCTCAACCCCATTCTCATCATCCTGTAGCAGAACAGCACCAGCACCAGTAGCACTCGCATCGACATCCAACTTGAGCGCTACACAAAAGTGTTTTGACCGAATCGAATGCAGTTTGACATTCAACAGTCCATTCAAAATTTTGCGACGCTCGAAGCATATTGGTCAAAGGCAACACAACATCTGAGAAGTTTTTACAAAATCCCCGGTAATACCCAGTCATTCCTAAGAATCTTTGGAGTTCACGTTTCGTACGGGGCACTGCAAATTCGGCAATGGCTTGCACTTTTAAAAGGACAGGTCGAACTTGACCCTGTCCCACCTGTTTTCCCAGGTAGATAACCGTCGCCTTGCCAAACTCACACTTACCCAAATTAAGTGTGAGAGATGCCTTTAGCAAACGATCAAACACAGTACTCAAAGTTTTCAGATGTTCATCCCATGTATTCGAAAAAACGACGATGTCATCTAAATAAGCCTTACAGCTATGAACCCCCTTTAGCACTTTATTCATCAGGCGCTGAAAGGTAGCCGGAGCGTTACGCAATCCGAACGCCATCACCCTGTAATTCAGAAAATCATCCGGTGTAACAAAGGCAGATATTTCGGCTGCACGCTCCGTCAAGGGAACTTGCCAGTACCCCTTTAACAGATCCAATTTTGTGACGAAGCGTGCGGAGCCTACTTTATCAATGCAATCCTCCATAAGTGGAAGGGGAAACGAGTCAGGTTTCGTCACGGCATTTACTTTTCTATAATCCGTGCAAAACCGTTGCGTGCCGTCAGACTTCGGAACCAGCAGACACGGTGAGCTCCAGGGACTAGAACTCGGTACTGCAAGTCCATTCTCAACAAGATACTTTACTTCACCTTCCATGATTTTACGTTTAACGGGGTTCACTCTGTAAGCACCTTGCTTAATGGGTAGATGATCACCCACATCAATGTCGTGTTTCAAAACTTGAGTACGAGAAGGGACATCTGAGAACAATCCCAAAAAAGAATTGATCAGCCCAATTATATGGGTGCGCTGAAGGTCAGACAAATGTACCAGATGAGAATTTAAATTCTCCAAGATCATGGAATTATTCAGTCTGCCACCCGAGACCAGGGTACTATGCAAGCTCAACCCATCTTCATCGACCCTGCTCTCAGAAACAGTCACAACTGAAGCCACAGGAATGATAACAGCGCTTTTTGACTCCCCACCTTCCTCACGACTCACATACCGCTTCAGCATATTCACGTGACACACACGGGTTTTTCTCCATCGTTCAGGAGTTCAAATAACATAATTCGTGTCACTCAGCTTCCTGTCAACGACATACGGACCAGCGAATTTAGCTCGCAGTGCATCACCCTGAACTGGCAACAAAACCAAAACGTTATCCCCCTTAGAGAATGAACGAACCACAGCAGTCTTGTCAAAACATTTTTTCATCTTTGTCTGCGTACTCTCCAAAGCAGTTTGAGCCAGTTTGCAAGCATCCTGCAACCGCTCCCGGAAAGCACCGACATAATTCAGCAGATTACACTCGGATCGCTGTTCAGATAGCCAGTTTTCTCTCAACATCTTGAGTGGGCCTCTCACCGTATGCCCAAACACCAATTCCGCCGGGCTGAGCCCCAGCGACTCCTGAACGGTCTCACGAACCGCAAACATAAGTAAAGGCAGCCCTTCATCCCAATCCTTTCCTGACTCAACGCAGTATTTACTCAACATAGATTTTAGAGTTTGGTGAAACCTTTCAAGCGCTCCTTGAGTCTCAGGATGATACGGGCTAGATGTAACATGCGTGATTTTCAGTTGAGCCAATACCTGGTTAAACAGTCGAGACATAAAATTGGTTCCCTGATCCGTTTGGATCACTTGAGGAAAACCAAACGTAGAGAAAAACGTGACCAACGCTTTCACAACAGCCTTTACTTTTAATGAGCGCAATGGTACCGCCTCTGGATAACGAGTAGTCGTGCACATGAGCGTGAGCAAATAGACATAACCCGATCTGGTTCGTGGTAACGGCCCAACGCAGTCTAAGATTATCCGAGCAAAAGGCTCTCCCAAAACAGGAATAGGTTGGAGAGGTGCAGGACGGATGATTTGATTAGGCTTTCCTACCACCTGGCACACGTGACACGAACGGCAATACTGCACCACGTCAGACTTAATGCCAGGCCAGAAGAAATAATGTAAGATTCGATAATACGTTTTAGTAATTCCCAAATGGCCAGCAACATTATCATGAGCTACGCTCAAAACTTGGTTGCGTAAACATTTAGGTACTACGAGCTGGTAAACCGTATCCCAACCTAAACCATCTGACCTTGCTGGAGTCCACTTTCTCTTCAAAACGTCTCCATCCAGAAAATATCCCACTGATTTACATTCAATGTCCTTTAAAGTTACCGCCCTTTTCCTGCAGCACAATAAAGATGGATCTTTTTTCTGTTCCACAGAAATCAGATCCTTCTCAACAGACAGCGGCAACTCAGCCAACTCACTTTCAGCACCACTACTCATAGACAGCGCCTTAGGAACGGGCAGTTCAGACTTTACAACAGAACTCTCAGCTTTCGCTCCATCCTCCGTAGCCATGAAAGTATCCGAAAGATCAATCGAATCACCAAACTTACGCGCTTGAGCGCGCGTAACTACACACGCAGTAAAAACCGAGGGATATTCTGATGCTAACTCACCGGAAGTAACAGAATCATACACAGGATTTTCAATAACTTCGGGAAATGGAAGTACCCTTTCCTCAGCTAAATCATTACCAACAATTAAGGCAACACCACTCACAGGCAACCTGTGACGCACTGCCAACTTTACAAAGCCTGTTACTAGACCGGATCGAATGTACACGTTATGCAACGGTACCTTCAACACACCCAATTCAATACCTTGAATAAGAACATCAGAACGGCAATAACTTTCCTCAGAAAATGGAAGTGTCGTGGCCAGTACGAATGATTGATTAGCCCCTGTGTCACGCAACATGGTTACCGGAACCAAATCCTCATCCAAACCACTAAGAGAAATCATCCCCTGACACACGAAAGGATCATATGCCGCATCAATATTTGAACCAGAATGACCACCAACTTTCTGAACGAAACCAACACTCTTAGTCGACTTGACCTTACTTTTCTTTTTCAAAGAGGGACACGTCGCGATTAAATGGCCAAGTTCATGGCAATAGAAGCATTCACGAGTCTCAACGGGTATTACTTGTTTAAACGGTTTCAAAATTTTAGCACTCTTCTCCGCAAATTGATGATGCGATTCACGACGTGATACAAAGATATTTTTATGAGTTAGGGCAAACTCATCCGCACACACGGCGGCCTCAGCAAGGGTCGAAACTTTCTTTTCGTTCAAATAAACAACAATTCGATCCGGCAACGAAGTTTTAAAATCTTTAACCAAAATCAACTCACGAAGTTGATCGAAATCAGCGACTCTGCTGGAGTAACACCACTTATGGTGCCTTACTGGCACCTTTAACGTGTGAACGAAATTTCTGTCTATAAGCCTCTGGCACCAATTCATAAGCTCTTAACACTGCACTTTTTAATTTGTCATACTCCAAGCTATCAGCAACAGATAACATGGAACAAACTTCCTGGGCTTTTCCAGTTAATTTACACTGTATCAGGAGGGACCAAACTTCCCTCGGCCAGCGTAAGGCAACAGCTATTCGCTCAAATGTGCCAAAATAGGAGTCTTTTTTTTTCGATTTGTTAAATGCAAGTTAAGAAATTTGCCAAACGTTGGTGTTGGGGTGAGTGCTGTGGTTAGTGGTGACGATAGTGCTTCAGGCTCTGATCCGATGTTGCACTCATTAAGGGGTGTGAATTCGGGAGATCTAAAATTAGCTATTCAGTTAAAGCAGTTAGATCTGGAAATTAAACATCCGGAGCATACTACTCAGATCTTGCGTTTTAGGCAGTGTGAATTGGAAACACAGGCTGATCGGCGTACAGCAAGTCCAGTCAGAGCTCAGATGGTTGTGCCGCCTCCTCCGCTAAATGTGCCTATTGATTCTCATTCGTCTACGACCTCTGACAGTACTGCTGATTTTGATATCAGTCGTCATCTTACCCTCGTGCCCGTATTTAGGGATAATGAGGTAGACATCCTATCAGAAATCAAATAGAGCAAAAGAAGGAGGAGACAAAGCACACACACACCACAAATACAAGAAACTCAGGTCGTAACAATAGCAAACATGTGAGAGTGGAGTAATGAGGAGACCGAGGTTCTGTGGTGATTACGAGTCACGCTTTCTGCTGCTTCATGCAAAGCCTGTGTCTGTCCGGAGCCGTCCCCTGCTTCGTTCTCTACACTGACTTGTTTTTCTTCTAGATTATGCATTGCTTTATCACAAAGCTTCAGTCCTGTAGATGCCACGCACAATGCTTCCTCACACCACTGAATCCATGTCTCAGCAGAAGGGGCTTTAGCATATTTTTTGAAGCTGTTCTTGCGAAAATGGCTTTTGTTAAATTACAGTGTGTCAGTGAATGACTGCCTGCCCTTTCAAACCGCTTTTCTTTACTAGACTTCCGTTCATTACTGCTGCTTCACCTGCTGCTCTGCATTGACTGTCTGATCATGCTGCGCTTTTGATCTCTCTCTTTCTCTCTGTTCTCTCTCTCTCTCTCAATTCAATTCAATTCAATTCAATTCAATTCAATTCAATTCAATATGTGCTTTATTGGCATGACAATTGTTACAATGTATTGCCAAAGCGTAGTGTCTACATTGAATCTAGAACAGATATATATGCAACAAAAACATGCATGTAGATACATTTAAAAAGTAGAACAAATCAACATTTTAGGATTCCATGAACAATTTAAAATTCAATGTTGTGTGTGTGTGTGTGTGTTTGTTTGTTTGTGGACGCATCACTCATTTGTTGACTCCTCCCTCTTTTTGTGACAGGTATCAATGTATCTTGCTGCTAGTAGGATACAATCTTGTTTTTCCCCTAATAAATATTGAAGTTGTGTTTTTTTGTTTAACATTTTGAAGTCAGAGCAAAGTGTTTCAAATTTGGGATAAAATGTCTTTGTAATGTGTTGATAGTTAGTGCAGCCGGTGAGGAAGTGTTGCTCTGTCTCCACTTCCCCATGATTACAGTGTGGGCAGATGCGGCTCTCTCTGGGCAGCCAGTGCTGGTGATATCTGTCCGTCTCTATAGTGAGAGTATGGTTGCTCAGTCTGTACCTCGTCATTTGTCTTCTTAGTTTACAGTCTTTCACTGTACTCAGATATTCTGCAGTGGTGTACTCTCTGTTTAGGGCCAAATAACATTCAAGTTTACTTTTCTGTTGTTTCTTTCCAGTAGGTTAGATCATTTTCTTTTTGTGTTTTAATAATTTGATTGGGCCGAGTTTTGTGGATGAATATTTCAGTGTCCTGATGCTGGATGCTGTTAGTCGTGTTAGTCTGTGTTTGCAGCTTCAGGAGCATCTGAATCAGGGGACTTTTTTCAGGGTTCACTTCATGGTTTTTAAGGGCTTTAAAATGGTAAGAGTTGGGGTCGCTCATTTTTAGGTGTTTCCAAAATTTGATGGCTCGTTTCTCAATGCGTATTAGTAGAGGGAACTGTCTCTCTCACTCTCTCTTTCTCTCTGTTCTCTCTCTCTCTCTCTCTTTCTCTCTCTCTCAATTTCAATTCAATTCAATTCAGCTTTATTAGCATGACTGTGTAGCACAATGTTGCCAAAGCATTAACATATATATATATATATATAACAACAACATAAATAATAATAAATAAAATCCATCTAAATAAATGAAAAGATAAAGTAAGTCAGTTAATCATGTTTAACATCTAACACTGTGAATGGTTAACACATATTTAGCAGCGAGTGCAGCTGTGTTATCATCTTCTCCGAGTAAGAAGGGCATGTTCTCAGTATCTCTAAGTTCAGTAAATGATGGAATCAATGCTTCAAATCTGGGGAGAAATGTTTCCCTCACATTGTGATATTTAGGACACATCAGCAGAAAGTGTTTCTCGTTCTCTGTTTGCTGTAGATCACAGTGTCTACAGATCCTCTGCTCTCGCTCTGTCCATGTTTGTCTGTGTCTTCTCTCTCTGTTTCTAAATCATGGTGACTTCATCTGTATTTGGAGAGGATTCGTCTTTCTTTGAATGGTTTGATCAATAAATAATTGGCGAATGTAGTGGTTCTGTTTAGGGTTGAGTAGCATTGGAGTTTAAAGTGTATTTTTAGAGATTCATCATGAGTGTCTTTCAGAGTTTTGTCAGTTTCTTTAATAATGTCTTTGGGGTTGTAGCTGTAGTCGGTGAGGAGCTGGGTTTATGGACGAGCTGAAGAGCGAGCGTGTTCAGAGGATGAGGTTCTGCTGAGGTTTCATTGGCGAGGAGGGCTTTATATCGGACTGAATCAGGATCAGATCGATGGAGGTGATGCCAGAACTGAACACATCTCTTCTGGATCTCAATGTTCAGCGGGTATAAGCCTAATTCAGCTCTGCAGGCATCACTGGACGGACCTCTATGGACCCCTACAATGTTTTTGATCATTTCTAGTTGTAGTTTTTCTATTGAAGTTTTATCCCAATTTTTAAAATGTATTATTGGTCCCCAAATTTCACTCCCATACAGTAGAATTTGTTTAATGATTGCGTGATATAATTTGATCCATGTTTTAATTGGTAGTTTTAATTGGCCAAACCATGATTTGATGGCATAAAATGCCCTCCGGGCGTCTCATTCAAGGCCTTCACAGCCGGACCGAAGCCCCCTGATGCAGAGATCTCGAGGCCCAGGTAAGTGCAGCTGCTGCTGAGCTCGAGGACTGACCTGAGACCTGGCCTTCTTCTGGAGCACCGTGACTCTGGTTTTGTCCAGGTTGACCGTCAGAGCCCGTTCCTCACAGTACTGTTCCAGCAGGGCCAGGCTTTCTCTTTCATCTTTCTCTCTCTCTTTCTCTCTGTTCTCTCTCTCTCTCTCTCTCTCTCTGTTCTCTGTTTGGAATCTGTTCACCTTGGATTTGACTGGATTTCAAAATAAAGGCTTTTCTGAAGAATCGGTCAACCGAGCACTTTAGTTTCATTTTTGGAAAGCCCCAGTGAATACTTGTGAATAGGTGTGTGTGTGTGTGTGTGTGTGTTCACTACTCACTGCTGTGTGTGTGTGTGTGTGTGTGTGTGTGTTTACTACTCACTGGTGTGTGTGTGTGTGTGTGTGTGTGTGTGTGTGTGTGTGTGTGTGTGTGTGCGCGCGCACTTGGATGGGTTCTGCAGAGCATAAATTCTGAGCATGGGTTCTCTTGGCTCCATGTCTCATCATTCCCTTAAACTGTTTATTCAGCTGGTCAGAACGGATGAAAGACACATCCAGCATAAATCTTCTGACAGAGAAGAAGGTCAGTTAAGGCAAATTCCCTCCATGTCACTGGTCAGAAACAGTAAACATTCAGTTGACTGACTTCAGTTGCTCTTAAACAGTTGTTCTCGTTGTGTGTTAAGGCTGCAATAAACAAATTCTAATACAAATTGCAGGAAGTTAAGTAACAAAATTCCCATATATTGTTACAAACCACTGTAAGTACTGTACAGGTTACGTTAAATAATGCTTATCAACATCCAGTCAGAAACCCAAGATTGATTTTTCCCACCTCAGTTCTACATAAATTATTTGGACACTTGCGTGATCTGTAAGAATGTGTGTCAGTGCATTAGATAAATGTAATTGTCAAGTCAAGTCAAGTCAAGTCAAGTTGAGCTTTATTGTCATTCCGCTACATGCGGGGCATACAGTGGAACGAAATGTATTGCCTCACAGGACCACGGTGCTACATAAATACAGGCATACAGCAATGGCGTAAAACAATATAAACCTATACACAACTATCCTACTGATAGATTTGACTATAAATATACTATATATAAAAAATGTCGGGGCGGGGTGATTTGAGTTCAGGGCTCTCACAGCCTGTGGGAAAAAGCTGTTGAGCAGTCTGGCAGAGCGGGCTCTGATGCTCCGGTACCGTCTTCCTGATGGTAGGAGCTGGAAGAGACTGTGGGAGGGGTGTGTGGAGTCCTTCACGATACTATTGGCTTTGCTGGAGCATCGTGTGAGGAAAATATCCAGGATGGAGGGGAGAGGGGCACCGATGATCCTTGCAGCGGTGTTCACTTTCCGCTGGAGGGTCTTGCAGTCTGCTGCAGTACAGTTCCCGTACCAGACAGTGATGCAGCTGGTCAGCACACTCTCAATGGTGCCCCTGTAGAAAGTGGTGAGGATGGGTGGAGGGAGACTTGCTCTTTTCAGCCGGCGGAGGAAGTGTAGGCGCTGTTGTGCCTTCTTGGAGAGTGACATGGTGTTGGTGGACCAGGTGAGATCCTCTGTGATGTGCACCCCCAGGAATTTAGTGCTGCTGACTCTCTCCACAGGCGAGCCGTCAATGGTCAGTGGGGGGTGATCACCGGAGTTCCTTCTGAAGTCCATCACAACCTCCTTTGTCTTACTCACATTGAGGGACAGGTTGTTAGCACCACACCATTCAGCCAGCTGTGCCACTTCCTCTCTGTAGTGCGTTTCATCGTTGTTGCTGATGAGGCCTACCACTGACGTGATTAGCAGGCGCACTTTCCGAATTGTCAGCATTTTATTTTAAAAATGGATCGGTTCCTTGTGCCAAGTAGGCCTGTCCCCGACTAAAGATTTCACTAGTCACACGTAAATTGATTAATATAATAACCTAGGCTACTAACCGTCCTTTAATATATAGGCGTATAGCCTATTCTGCGCTCAAGCACACGTATAAAACTTGCAATGGCAAAAGTAGGCTAATGATTATGAATATGTTGGGGAATATGTTGTTATGGGGGGTTAAGGGATTTCTATAGTTTACCTGTTCAATAGGCGACCCAATTTCTGCATACAAACCTAGTGCTATATATTATAAAGGGATATTTGTGTCTATGACATGCTGTAAATGTGAGATTCATTGATTATAAAGCATGTTTGTGAGATGAGTGACAGATGAGTGATACTGATTTTATAGTTCAATAAACAAGAACTTGATATTGAGTGACCAATACTGTTGTCTGATTGACTCGAGCGAACAGTTCGCGCGGCGCCGCAGTCAACATGAATAGCTTATATTTTCTTTGTAATTTTTATAATAGTTTTAAAATAATTATTCAAATGCCTGTAGCACTGTAACTATAGCAAAGTATTCTACACCACAAAACAATGTGTCTGTAATATATTGTATTCAGAATAAAACAATATTAATCAAGATTGCTCTTTTGAACTGTTCTTATATCTTCTCATTTTATATAACATAACAAAGACATCACATGGGTTAATCTATGGCAAAGTACATTTTGCAGTCCCTAACCTTTATAGAAGTGTTACATTTGCAAAACACTGTAGGGTTTCAACTTATATACATTATAACATTAATCTTGTATTTGAACAGTTACACCTACTTGAGCCTTAACGTGGCAATATTTTTGTCTAACTTGTACTCTAATAATGTGGTCTAATTTGAAATGTTAGAATAAGAAATAAGACATCCTGTAATTCCAACATGTCGAATAACCCACATACCGTTAGCTATACTGCAATATGTAGAAATGTGTCTGCATTATGCACAGAAATGAAAGAGTGAACAAAAAGTTTGATGTAAAATTTTATTAAATCAACAAACAATAGTCCATCTTGAATGATCTGACGTAATTCCGGTAAAATTCCTACTTCTCTTCTACTTCCTGCGGATTTAAAGGACGATTTCGTTTGTGCGCCCCCTGTCCTTTCAAAGAATATCTCAACGGCGAACGCGTCAAGTATAAACGCCTAAACGTTTGGGGAGGTGTGCGCGCAGTCAGTGGAGGCTCGCGAAGCGGAGCCAGGCGCGAGTATAAACGAGGCTTAAACCTATTACAAGTAATGCAAATATAGTAATTGTTGTTCAGTGTGACTAAAATTATGCAATGAATAAATCAGCGTTTCTGAACAAATCTATTGAGTCAGTGATAGAGACCTGCACTCCCGCAGGAGTACCGCGGGACCCAACGCAACAGGGTGCGGCGCGGCACAACTCTTGGTGGGCGGGAAGAGACTCGTGTGTGTCTCCCGCAAAATAGAAATTATCTAAAACATATAAATTGTTATTTATCTTTTGCACAAAAGCAAAAGGAACAACTAATATTAACATTAAAATGATAAACATGTGCAAGCCAGGCAGAGTTTCTATTTATAACACGTGTTTAAAGGGTTGAGCAGTGTAGCCAATCACAGACTCAGCTGTTGATTTCTGGAATGCAATGGCCAATCAGAGGTGACTCACCACAGTGCTGAAATTGCGTGCTCACGAATCAAAAACAAAATCACAAAATAACAGTGGTTTGTGAATGTTGAGGCTTAGCCTAAATAACAAATATTTTATCGGGAGCGTTTATGCTGGGATGTTGTGGAGCTTAGGAGATGTTACAGAACCATTTCATGTAAATTTCTTCCATGTACAGAAAAAAAAATCTATATAGATTACTTTTATGCGGGTTTTTGCGAGCGGGACTAAACATGAATTTCGCGGGCGGGAGCGGGACCAGATATGATATATTTCTGCGGGACGGTCTCTAGTCAGTGACTCATTCATAAAGACAGTCCCCCCTGCACTGTTTCTGAATGAATCAGCCATTTGAATGAATTTTGAATTAATAATTCAGCGACAAAGACAGTGACTTTCTTCCACCTACTGGCTTTTATAGTTCCATTTCTGAAGACAGTTCTTTAAATCATTTGGTATTTCTATATTCAGAACTTTGTATTTAAAGTATTAATCTCATAACTTTGTTATTATGAATTTAAATGCAATCATGCCACCTCTGAGCTTCATTAAACAGTTTGCAAATATGCCAAAATGCAATTTTTATGTTCTTCTGTGCTCCTCTGTAGTGCAAAGATGAATTTTGTTGACCCTCTGATTTTATCTGATTGGTGACTTATTCTTCCTGTTTGTGCCATATTCAATTTACTGTTTTTAAAAAAGTTTATAATAGACCTATACGTTTATGAATTTGATGTAAAAGATGACACACATTTAATAATGTTAGGGAAAAAATGCCATTAGAGAGGAGCCCATCGAATCACTGTAAGGAGTCACATATCGCCTCATAATGGGAAGTTTGATTTTTGTCGTTGATCAAAAGGTGCTCCTACATTTTTTTATTTCAGAGCTTTTTATTAAGCACAATTAATGTCATTAATGATGCTTACATTATTGACTCATGAAAATGCGTATAGTATGCCAAATAAAAACAGAAAATCGTGGTACTGATACGCAAAAATTGACTTTGGCGTGCATATAATACGCAAGTATTTGGCGTGCAGTTTTCGCGTGCATATGATACGCATCTACCCCACAACCCTAATCCTACCCATTGCGTATCATATGCACGCCAAAGTTAATTTATGCGTATAAACAGTAGGCCATATCGAAACATAAACTCGTGCTATTGATACGCACTTTCAGGATTCCTACACAGTGTGTCTTGAATGACACAGGTAATTATCTCCAAGCAGAGAACTTTGGCCATTTCCACCTCTGAGTAGAATTATAGAGGAGTGCAGGGCTCACTGCTGTCTTATTATTGGAGGCGTTCCTTTTCCCCAAAACCTTGGCAGATACGGGGACAGATCTCTGGATTAATGATTCCGGTAAAGCGGCGTCATCCGTTAAACGTGTGAATGTTGCATCAACACTGCCTATAAATGCGCACGACATCTCCGTGATCTGCAGACAGACGCTTTATTCGGCGAAGAAGCTCGAGGACGAGGAATTCATCTGATCATTCAAAAAACAGGTACATTCATGCATTTGTATATTTCATTTGTTGATACAAGAAGCAGGTTGTCTTAAATAGATTTTTTTTTTTTTTTTTGACAGTCAAACTTTAGGAGAATGTAACTATTGAACACGTATTTTATTGCCCTTTTTACTTTTTTACACACGCAATAAACCATGAGAGGCTATGTATTAAATGTTACCACAACTAAGGTGTACTGCAGAGGACATAATGATGCGGAAAATTAGATTGGAGTAAAGCATTCTATTTAGATTAGATTAGATTAGATTCAACTTTATTGTCATTACACAAGTACAGGTACAGGGCAACGAAATGCAGTTTAGGTCTAACCAGAAGTGCAATAGTAGCAAGTGCAGTATATACAATGGTTGAATAAGTGCAGGACAAGGATATGTACTGAGTATATGTATAAATATATATAGAAAGATGGTTATTAATATAAACAGAATTTACAGGTGAATATGTATAGTGAATAAATATACAGAATTTACAGGTGAATGTGTATAGTGAATAAATATACAGATGGCTATTACTATAGGCAGAATTTACAGGTGATATGTACTATCAATATAATATATATACAGATGACTGTTACTATAAACAAGGTGTAAAAGTGCAGTGGAAGTGATTAACTGTACAAAATATTAATGTAAGCATTGATAATGTAACAACAGTCGGCAGTGCAAATGAGCATAGTCCAATTTAGGTATGGTAGTGCAAGATACAAAAGTAAACAGTTGTTACTGTGATAAATATTTACATTCAGTAGTGCAAATAAGGCAGATGTGAGGTAGGAGAGAAGAGTTAATAATATATGAGGAAGTGGATCAACGGGGGGTAGAGTTCAGTAAAGAGACAGCTCTGGGGAAGAAACTGTTCTTTAGTCTGCTGGTCCTGGTCCGGAGGCACCTGAAACGCCTGCCGGAGGGCAGGAGAGAAAACAGTCTGTGGGCTGGGTGAGAGGAGTCCTTAAGGATGCTGCGAGCTCGATGCAGACAGCGTTTCCTCTGGATGTGTTCGATGGCAGGTAGTGGAGTCCCTGTGATGCGCTGGGCAGTTTTCACCACCCGCTGCAGTGCCTTGCGCTCCGCAACAGAGCAGCTCCCATACCATACTGTGACACAGTTGGTCAGGATGCTTTCTATTGCGCAGCGATAGAAGTTCACCAGTATAGCAGAGGAGAGCTGATTCTTCCTCAGTGTCCTCAGAAAGAAGAGGCGCTGGTGAGCCTTCTTGACCAGGCTGGAGGTGTTGGTTTTCCACAACATGTCCGCCGAGATGTGGATCCCCAGGAACTTGAAACTGGAGACACGCTCAACAGCCATTCCATTGATGTGGATGGTGTCGTGTGTGCCTCTTGACTCCTTCCTGAAGTCCACGATGAGCTCCTTCGTTTTGGTGGTGTTGAGGAGCAGGTTATTTTCAGTGCACCATGTGGCCAGGTGCTGGATCTCCTCCCTATAGGCAGTCTCATCGTTGTTACTGATGAGGCCAATCACCGTGGTGTCGCCTGCAAACTTGACGATGGAATTAGATCCATACACAGGCTTGCAGTCAGAGGTGAAGAGGGAGTAGAGAAACGGGCTTAGCACACAGCCCTGTGGTACACCAGTGTTAAGTGTGATGGATGTGGAGCAGGTGAATCCTGATCGAACATTCTGGGGTCTGTTGGTCAGGAAGTCCAAAATCCAGTTACACATTGAGGTATTGATGCCCAGGTCTCCAAGTTTGGCTATTAACTTGGTTGGGATGACAGTGTTGAATGCTGAGCTGAAGTCAACAAACAGCATACGTGCATAAGTGTTCTTATTGTCCAGGTGAGTGAGCACAGAGTGCAGTGCCATGGAAACTGCGCCCTCTGTGCTCCTATTGCTACGGTAGGCAAACTGGTGTGAGTCCAATGTGGATGGTAGAGAGTCTTTTAGGTGTTCCAGGACCAGCCGCTCAAAGCACTTCATGACGATGGGTGTGAGTGCTACAGGGCGGTAGTCATTAGGGCACCTCGGACTAGAGTGTTTTGGCACTGGCACAATGGAAGTGCATTTAAAGCATGTTGGTACGGCTGCTTGGGCAAGAGACAGGTTGAAAATGTCTGTAAAACCCCAGCGAGCTGCTCCGCACATGCCCTGAGAACACGACCAGGGATGTTGTCTGGTCCAGCAGCCTTGTGCGCTGATCCGGCTCAGTGCCTTGCAGACATCTGTGGAGGAGAGTATGATTGGTGGGTGGTCAGCTGAGGGATTGAGCTTGGTGGCAGTTTCTCTGTTGTCTCTTTCAAAGCGAGCATAAAAGTAATTTAGCTCGTTCAGGAAGTTGACATCAGTGGCTGCGGGGGTGGAGTGGGTGGGTTTGTAGTCACTGATGGCCTGAATGCCCTGCCACATGCGTCGAGGGTCAGAGTTGGAAAAGTGTCCCTCTATCTTTAGCTTGTAGCAGTGCTTGGCCTTTTTGATGCCCCTCTTCAGGTTTGCTCTGGATGTGCTGTAGGCTTGTGCATCTCCTGATCTGAAGGCAGTGTTGCGTGACTTCAACAGGAGTCGCACTTCCTTGTTCATCCAAGGCTTCTGATTTGGATATGTGGTGATCTGTTTCTGGGTTGTAACACTGTCAATGGTGATATTGATATGATCCAATACAGAGGAGGTGTAAGAGTCAATGTCTGTGTGAGCGCCACTGGTGGCTTGAGAAGCAAACATACTCCAGTCTGTGTGTAGAAACCTTTCCTGGAGTGTGGAATCTGCCCCCGCAGGCCACAATTTAAATACTTAGCCTACATTTAAATTCATTCATTTAGATTCAGCTTTTATCCAAAGCGACTTACAAATGAGGAATACAACAAGGGATTCATCATAAAAAGGGAATAAATACTAGAATACTAGATTCAGACATCGTTTAGAATAGTTAGAACAGTGAGGGATTAAGTATTTTTAAAAGAATCATTTCAGCTCTTTAAATCATTTGGAAGGTTATTTCTAAAACTTTGCATTTAAAACATAAATCTCATAACATTGTTATGAATTTAAATGCAATCATGCCACCTCTAAGCTTCACTAAACAGTCTGTAAATATACCTAAATGCCTTTTTTTGTGATCAACATTTTATTAAACTTAACACAAAATTGTACACATTTCTTTGTTACATAGCAAATATATACATATCTGTGTGTACTCAAAAATACAAAACAAACAACATATTCAACCTATATACAATTGCAAAAGCCTTGAAACTAGAAAATAAAACTGATACATATAACAAAAGAAAATACAATATAATTTATAACGTTGTTGAGACCCATTTACATTGTGTACTAATCCTAAGGGAAAACAGGTGGTTTCAAAAGTACAGCAATAACTTTATCCCAAACATCCAAAGTTGAACTTCGTGCTTTATGAATGATAGCCAATGATCTTTCTATAAGAACAATATCTCTAAAGTAATTGCACCATTCTTTTATTGACGGGGGTCCAGGAGAAAACCAAGAATTAATTATGGTTCCCAACAATGTAGTGTATGTAGAGAAAAGGAGCGGTCCAAGGACCGAACCCTGAGGAACCCCTGTGAACAGTTGATGTGCTTTGGATACCGATGACTTAGAATCAGCTTTTGCAATTCGCAGCGCTTCAGTGACCATCAGCAAGGCAGTCTCAGTTGAGTGACTGCTTTTAAAACCTGATTGGTTGTCATCCAGCTGGTTACTCTGAGAAAGAATAGATGATACTTGATGAAGTGTTTTCGTTATGAATGGGAGAAGAGAAACACGTCTGTAACTTCCCACAAGTGCAGTGTTTAGTGTGCGTTTTTGTTTTTTGGATTGCTGTGGGGAAAGTGCCTGTGAGGAGAGATGTGATGAAATACTTTTGCATTTGATCCCATAATCTTTTCTGAGAGAAACTTTATGTTTGCTTGTAAAACATTTGTGATGGAAACAATAAGAACAATATTTCAGTGCTTTTGTGGATGAGTGCAAGTTTCTCAGGCAAATGCAAAAGCATTTCAATAGCAGTTTTCCTTCCCATCGCTTATCATTTCCATTACTATATGATTCATATCCCTTTAGGGTAAGGCTGGGTAACTTTGATCCTGGAGGGCCATTGTTCTGCACAGTTTCCCTCTAAACCTAATCAAACACACCTGAACAAGCTAATCAATGTCTTCAAGATCACTAGAAAGTTATAGGCGGGTGTGTTTGATTATGATTGGAGCTACACAGGATAATAGCCCTCCAAGTCAAGTCACCTTTATTTATATAGCACTTTATACAATACAGATTGTGTCAAAGCAGCTTTACAGTGTCAAAAGGAAAATAGTGTGTCAATAGGGCAAGAGGACGATTGTAAACACTAAATTTTTCAGTTCAAGTCAGTTCATCATTGATTCAGTGATGTTATCATCCATCTCAGTTCAGGTCTTTTCCAATAGTATCTGTGCAATCAAGTCGACAATATTGCCAGAAATGAAGCGTCCCCAACTAAGCAAGCCAAAGGCGACAGTGGCGAGGAACCAAAACTCCATCGATGACAGAAATGGAGAAAAAAAACAAACACAAAAAAAAAAAAACCTTGGGAGAAGTCATGCTCAGTCGGGGAGACAGTTCTGCTTAACTCCAGCTTGCAACACGAATCAGGACTTGATATCCATTATAATGCAATTTTTGCTTTTTTTTTTTACAGTCCAGTATTAGTGTCCAGAAAGAAGCTTTCCAAAAATGAAGATTAAATCAGCGCACCTGCGGACCATCGAACACAAGTTTGTGTGCGTTCAAGGTATATGGAAGCCCAAACGTTCTCATCAGCTGGTTACACAGAATAAGCAGGAATCCAACTCTGGAAACTCAGGAAAAGGTCTGAACCTGTGCTGTTCCCGCTGAATGCTTCATGTGTTATCTGTCTGTGTCACAGTCATTACTGTATGATGTGATGGCTACAGTACTTTGATGTCATTTGTAGTTTCTTGTTTTGTACAGTAAAGTTCTGTTTTGTTTTGTTTTTCAACTGTTCCTTTAATGAAAGTGTTTGCATAATGATTTAATTCTAATTCCAGCAATATGATTTGTCTTGTCTTATTCAGTCAGTGTGTATCATATCACGTATGATGGAAACAGAAAGTGCATGGCGTTTGGCTTTGAGGTGAAAAATAAGTCTTCCCTGGTGTTCCCTGTTGTTACTCACGGTGAAAAGCTCGAAGTTGAGGTAATGTCTCAGACACTGAATTGCAAAGAAACCACTTATTGTTAGACATGGTGTCAAATACTTTCTTGTGCTTTTATTTGATCATTTCTGATTCTATATAATCAGGTCTGCTGGCTCTCACACACAGGTTTTACCCACAGACAAGCCGATCACGGCAGGAAGCTTTGATGAAAAGTTCTTGTTTCAGTGGTGTGGCCAAATCATTTCTGGTGACTGGAGGAGTCTGGAATCAGTGGCTAAACCCAAAACGTACCTGTGTGTTGAAAAGGGCAAAGTGACCATCACCAAAGAACGGGTTCCGTATTTTAAAATAAAATACTCAGATAAGAAAAAAGGTAACGTTTCTGAATGTTTGCGAGAGTATTATTGTACTTTGTGGTTAGTTACTGTGTCTGCTGACACTGTAAAATCTAATCATCCATCTCTTGCATTAATAAAACATAACAGATGAGGAGTCACGGAGTAGCGGATCAGACAAAATCCTAGAGAATAAGACAAATGAATACAAAACGATCTCCTTTCAAAGACGCAACTTGAAACGAGGATCTTCATGCTGCGAGGGATCGGTGGCACCCAATAAACCACTGCGCTGCAGGTACTTCAAAAGAGTAATCCATTACTGATTCCAAATTACATGACAAATGTAATCCATTACATTACACATTTTAGGTAATATAATCAGACTACTTTTATTTTTAAACAAGAAAACATGTTTTACATCAAAAAGAAATGAGAGAAAACAAACAAAAACAAACAATACAATAGGGCAGTATATATTGTTTTTTTAACAAGTGTGTAAATTTATATTTACACATGTACATTTAAACGCACCAAATGTTTAATGCAAACTCTTTCCACCTCCGTGACCGGGTAATTGTATGTTGTGAATCAGACTACTTTTAGATTACTTTTGACCTAGCTCATCTATCACATTGATTTAAATGTTATAATGTTGTACCATATTGATATAAAAATGAGTAACACTTTATTTCGATAGTCCACTTTAGACATTCTACTAACAGTAAGTAACTTTGCAACTACATGTCAACTAGCAGTCATGAGAGTATTATTATTAGTATTTTTTTTCCAGCTGCTTACACACATTTTCAAAACTTTACACACAAATGCAAGAATTGCACACAAAATGCAAAATGCCTCGCATCTCTTGCAAAATGAAGCACTGCATTCAAAATATCACAAACACATCTCAAAAGCAAACATTTGCAAACACCTTTGCCATAATATTAATTCCTGTTAGATTTGTGTGTGTTGCATTGAGAATTGTGTGTTGTGTTTTGCAAAAAATGTCCACTTTCTGACTGTATATAAGCTGTAGGCTATTTTAGACAAGAACATTTAAAAGATAAACAAGAGGAATTATGGAGAATCAATAAACAATGAATAATGTGTAATCAATAAAATGTAACTGTAGTTTGATTACGAGTATTTTAAAATGTAATATAATCTAATTACAAGTCCTTCATTTTTGGAATCTAACTGTAGACGTCACATTTGTGAAGAGCACTTCCGTAAAAAGTGCATTCATATGCTTAAAAATATGTTCATTCATCAGTTATATGTTAAAATGTATGATAGTGTCATTGACGTTTATTTAAAGCACACTTTTGAGCACATGTAAGCAAGCCCTTACTACGCAGTTTCCTTTCTAATTGCATTTTCTTGCTTTTTATGCTGACTTTCCCTGTAAAGCCTGACATATGAAATAACAGTCACATAAGTGTCAGGCATTTATGGAAAAAAGCACCTCACCAGGGATCAAAAATATGCAACTTGGTGCAGTTGCTGATTTTTATATGGCTAGAAATTAAAATGAAATTCTGATAGCTTGTAGGTAAATATAAACCTCAGTTGTCGCTCTGTATCTCCCAATAATGTGTTTTAGTAAGAAGATATTTGCTTATTTATGCTTAGATTTATTTTGGGGTCAAAACATACAGTATAATGCAGTGAAATACACTAATAATTGAAGTTGGATCATATTTGATACTCACATTTTAACATGGGTTTTCAAGTGTGGATAATCAAGTAAACCTAAGCTGCTTCAGTTCAGCAGGTGTTTGTCTTGAAATATTAATAACAATATAAAAGCTATTCTTGTTATGAAATCACCGCGATCTCACAGCAAAAAGACAAGTGTACAGGACCTGAAGGAGAACAGTTACACTGAAAGAGCTGCTAAAAAAGTATAATCTACAAATCAGGCGTGCAGTGGATTGTGAGCGACAGGTTTTTTTTGGATCATGTTGATCATTATTTAGAGGCATAATTTGAGTATCCACCAAGAAAAGAAGAAGAGATTGACAATGAACTGAAATTAATCTTACTTTCTTTTTTTTTTAGGAAAACCAAGAGGATAAAGATGTCAGTGAAGAGCTGAAGCGTTTTCACCAACAATTCAGTTCAATTCAAGTTTATTTGTATAGCGCTTTTTACGATACAATCGTTGCAAAGCAGCTTTACAGGAAATTAAGTTTCTACTATACACATATATATATACATATATACATACATGCATACACATATGCACACATGCACACATATATACACATAGATATGTGAAGAAGAAACCCAATATATTTAAGTTATGACAGACTTAACTTGGTAATTCTGTATGTTGTCTGAGGGTTGGCATCCTCCGTGGTCCTCTGAGGGGTTGCCATCATCTCTTCTCAGGTGTTTGGTCATCCCGGATCTTTTTAAGGGTTGGATCCAGACTGACGCTTCAGTAATTTCTAGATTTTTGACTTGGCAGAATCAGAGAAACAGATAGAGACGTAATTAGCGTAGCTGCTGTTCTATTCAAGCAAAAATGATTTGTTCAACCCAATCTAAAGAATTATAATATACATTTGATTAGATATAAATGCAGTACAAGATTATTGTGTGAATGCATGGCTAAAGAGATGTGTCTTTAATCTAGATTTAAACAGAGAGTGTGTCTGAACCCCGAACGTTATCAGGAAGGCTATTCCAGAGTTTGGGAGCCAAATGTGAAAAAGCTCTGCCTCCTTTAGTGGACTTTGCTATCCTAGGCACTACCAAAAGTCCAGAATTTTGCGACCTTAGGGAGCGGGTTGGATTGTAGCGTGGTAGAAGACTAGTTAGGTACGCAGGAGATAAACCATTTAGTGCCTTATAGGCAAGTAATAGTATTTTGTAATTGATCCGGAACTTAATAGGTAGCCAGTGCAGAGACTGTAAAATTGGGGTAATATGATCATATTTTCTTGACCTGGTAAGGACTCTAGCCGCTGCATTTTGGACTATCTGTAGCTTGTTTACTGAAGATGCCGGACAACCACCTAACAGTGCATTACAATAGTCCAGTCTAGAGGTCATGAATGCATGAACTAGCTTTTCTGCATCTGAAACAGGTAGCATGTTTCAAGCTTGGCAATGTTTCTAAGATGGAAGAATGCTGTTTTTGTAACATGGGAAATATGATTTTCAAAGGACAAGTTGCTGTCTAATATAACACCCAGATTTTTGACTGTAGAGGAAGTAACAGTACATCCGTCTAGTTGCAAATTGTAATCAAAAGATTCTGAGTACTGTTTTTGGTCCAATAAGTAATATCTCGGTCTTATCCGAATTTAATAGGAGGAAATTATTGGTCATCCAATCTTTTACATTTTAACACAATCTATTAGCTTAGATAGTTCAGAAGTTTCATCTGGTCTTGTTGAGATATATAGTTGAGTATCATCAGCATAACAATGAAAACTAATCCCGTATTTTCTAATAATATCACCAAGGGGCAACATGTATATTGAAAATAGCAGAGGACCTAGGACAGATCCTTGTGGTACTCCATACTTTACTGGTGATAGTTGAGATGACTCCCCGTTTAAATAAACAAAGTGGTAGCGATCGGATAGGTAGGATCTAAACCATCTTAAAGCCTGCCCTTGAATACCCGTATACCTGACTGAAATTCTTCATAGAGATCATTTTTTTGCAAGAAGCAGCACAATTGAGCAGACACAACTTTTTCTAAAATTTTAGACATAAACGGCAGATTTGAAATGGGTCTGTAATTTGCCAGTTCACTAGAATCTAGTTGTGGTTTCTTAATAAGAGGCTTAATAACCGCCAGCTTGAATGGTTTTGGGACGTGACCTAAAGATAACGATGAGTTAATAATATTGAGAAGCGGTTCTTCTGCTACGGGTAACAACTCTTTCAGTAGTTTAGTGGGTACAGGATCTAATAAACATGTTGTTGGTTTAGATGCAGTGATAAGTTTATTAGTTCTTCCTGTCCTATAGTTGTAAAGCACTGCAGTGTTTCTTTGGGAGCTGTGAAACTGAAGTACTAGACAGTGTAGAACCTACATTTGTTATTGTATTTCTAATGTTATCTATTTTATCAGTGAAGAAATTCATAAAGTCATTACTATTAAACTGTGAGGGAATATTTAGGTCGGGTGGCGTCTGTTTATTTGTTAATCTAGCCACTGTGCTAAATAAAAACCTTGGATTGTTTTGGTTATTATCTATGAGTTTGTGGATATGCTCTGCCCTGGCAGCTTTTAGAGCCCGTCTATAGCTGGACATACTGTTTTTCCACGCAATTCTAAACACTTCCAAGTTAGTTTTTCTCCATTTGCGCTCAAGATTACGAGTTTCTTTCTTGAGAGAATGGGTATAACTGTTGTACCATGGCGCAGTACGTTTTCTCTAACCTTTTTATATTGAGGGGGCAACAGCTTCTAATGTATTAGAGAAGATAGTGCCCATGTTGCTAGTCATTTCGTCTAGTTCACGTGTATTTATGGGTACACAGAGCAGTTGAGATAAATCAGGCAGGTTATTTGTGAATCTGTCTTTGGTGGCTGGAACAATAGTTCTGCCCAGACGATAACGCGGAGCCATATAGTTAATATCGGTAATATGCAGCATGCACGATACAAGGAAATGATCAGTAACATCATCACTTTGAGGTACGATATCTATATCAGTAAGATCAATTCCATGCGATATAATTAAATCTAGCGTATGATTGAAACGATGAGTGGCCCGGTGACGTTTTGCTTGACTCCAAAAGAGTTTATTAGGTCAGTAAACACAAGTAAACGCAAGTCCTAACGCAAAAGGGCTTTGATCATTCTGAGAAAACATGAGCGCAAGTGGAGCGATTCCGCCAGGGGTCTTTGAGGCGTTGCATTTTCTCCATTTATTTGCATGTGTTTCACTTTTATTTGTATTTCAGTGAGGTGTGTTCCGCACATTACTCATGGTGTTATTGTGCAAAGCTGACAGCAGGTTAAGATTCATGCTCGGATGCAAGCGATTGAACCAGAAAACTGCTAAGAATTCCATTAGAATTACAGTGATAGGAAATGCAGTGATGTTGGGCATATCTCAATTTCTAGTGTTTCTGAAAGAAGTCTCTTCTGCTCACCAGGGCTGCATTTATTTGATCCAACACTCATAAAAATAAAGGTGTTTGATAGGTTCTTCACAGCGATGCCATAGAAGAACCATTTTTGGTTCCACAAAGAACCATTCAGTCAAAGAACATCTCTTTCTTACCTTTTTATAATCTGAAGAACCTCTTTCACCACAAAGAAGCTTTTGTGAAACAGAAAGGTTCTTCAGATGTTAAAGGTTCTTCTGCATCGCTTTGTTTTTAAGAGTGAAATACAGTAAAAGCAGTGATATTGTGAAATATTGCAATTTAAAAATACGTGTTTTTAATTAAAATGTGTAATCAATTCCTGTGCTGTATTTTCAGCATCATTACTCCAGTCTTCAGTGTCACATGATCTTCAGAAATCATTCTAATATGCTGATTTACTGCTCGAGAAACATTTCTGCTTATTATTCTTGCAGAAACACAACCGTTTAAAGGCTTGGGCTAAGTAAGGGGGAAAAAATTACATTTTAAATTGTAATAATATGTCCCATTTTTTTAATGTATTTTTGCCCACCTTGAGCGTAAGAGACTTCTTAAAAAAAACAAAAAAACACTTTTGACCAGTAATATATGCATTATTCGATGCCAGTATCAGTAATGAGAGTACTTTGTTCACACAGTGAAAATTTCCACAAGAAGTGCACAGCATCATGAAAAAACAAAGCTGCAAATGTTGGATACTTGATGCACTCAACAGCTGCAGCTTTGTTTACTTAGCAGACAGAGATCTCTCATGCTGCCAGATGACAAAATAACCTTATGAAATCCACACACTAGTCTGGAAAGTAGGTAGCAGAAAGTAAAAGTGCATATTTTATAGTATGTCACGTGGGACACAAAGAGGAGTCAGTAAAAGTTCAGACAAGCGCGCCCTCTGCAGGTGATGCAGTGTAACTGCTGAACTCAGATCAGAATGTTTTATCAGTAAAGTGCATTGCACTAGAGTTTGTATAGCTTATGCTACATCTAATATGCATTGTTTTTCTAGTAACATGACCTGCAAATATATTAATGTATCTGATAACCATATTATATAAAAGCTGTGAAGCTGAAATAATCAGCTCGTTCTGCAAGCATAAATTGACTATGAATTTTTATATATGCATGTATTTCTTTTTTATTCGTATATTGTATTTTACTTATTTTTTTTGACAAAATCCAAGCACACCTCATTTCTGTATCATGCACTGACTAAATAATATATGCAAATGTGATGCAAAAATGCATATTTTAAATTTAAAAATATTCTGGATAGATTTATATGTAGCTGATACTTCACTCTATTAATGACTACCAAATAAACATATACTTTCCAGTGTTTGGCCTTGTTATGCATGAATGACAATGTAGAGTAAGTGAAAAAGAAATTAGCCGACTTTACACAATTCTCAAAATAGTGATATGGCATTTTTAAAAATGATTTTTAATTCATTCTGTATTTGTGTGTGGAGGGGTCTGTGCAGGAAGGAGAGAAAGAGTACAAAGCTATGCATTTAAGCACATATATATGAGAACATACAGTACATGGCAACATGAGAGCTAAATATAGCCCTGGAAAGCCTGCAGTGCACAGAATAGCGTTTCTGTCATGAGTCACGTCCTTCTGATGCCCTGCTGCTCTCATCTCTCTCCTCTGTATACATATCATCATAACGGAGCTCTCGCCTCCAAATCACACTCCTGTACATTGCTCTCAATTATTTGTAGGCACTGATTTTGACAGACACTTTTATTCTAAGCAACTTATTCAAATGCAATGACCTGCAGTTAAAAACAAAAAAGTTCTGTGTTGACAAATCAAGAAGAGACTAATAATCAAGGTGAACACTAACAAATTTATTATTTACACAAATAAAATAAATGTCCTTACAATGTCCTTGAAACAGTACTCTGAGTATTAGAAATTGCTTGAGAATAGAACAGAACAGAATAGAATAGAATGAGAAATGTGTTGTGGCTTCCATGAGTTCTGAAGGTGATTATAGTTAACTAAAACCTTTTAAAAATTACTTGAAATAAAATAGACATGACTAAATAAATGAAATATTTCTTTAAAAAAAAATAATAATAATAATTGTTTTAGGTTGAAGTACTAAAATAACTTAATAAAGAAACACACACACACACACAAAAAGACAAAACTACAAAAAAAAAAAAATGTTGACTAAAATGAAAAGGAAAACAGAAAATATAACAAATTTGAATTCAAAATATTAACAAAAAGTAATCAAAGTTACTAAAATAACACCAGCTCTGGGGCACGCATAACAATGTATTTAATGAGAATAGACAGTAAGTAAATAATAAAGAATAACAAATAAAAACCATATAAACATATAAAAGAATGAATAAAATAACACACATATTTGTTACAGACGTGCACATTATGTACTGTACAGTATATGCTTCTATGTATTTACAGAAACATATTTTCTATGTATATTAAGTTGCTTTAGATGAATGATTCTGCTAATTATGGAATGCAAAACCAATCAATGAGATGTATTAATATTATTTAGTATATTAAAAAAGCCATGTTTATCCTTATTGCAAGTGAGCATAAATGTGTCCCTGCAGCACAGAAGCAGTCATAAGCAGCACAGCTATATTTGTAGCAATAGCCAACAATACACTGTATGGCTCAAAATTATCCATTTTTCTTTTATGCCAAAAATCATTAGGATATTAAGATCATGTTCCATGAAGATATTTTGTACATTTCCTACTGTAAATATATCTGAACTTTTTGATTAGTAATATGCATTCCCTCAGATTCCAGATTTTCAAACAGTTGTATCTCAGCCAAATATTGTCCGATCCTAACAAACCATACATCAATGGAAAGATTATTTATTCAGCTTTCAGATGATGCATAAATCTCAATTTCAAAAAAATTGACCTTTATGACTGGTTTTGTGCTCCAAGGTCACAGATTTCTGTGGTCTGATTCACTAGTGAAACTCATTGGGAAGTGGAACTATAACTGGTTAAGCGTGTCTGCCTGGCATATAAGCAGTGCAAGGTGAATGGAGATCTCTCAGGATTAGTGGATTGAGAGTGAAGCTCTCAGCACAATCTGAATGAAGCACAGTCTGTCTGACAGCTGTTTGCATCTTATCTTCATCATCATCATCAGCAGCAGCAGCAGCGTGGCAGAGAATGTGAAATAATCTCCTGAATCAGAGACGCTCTGCCAGCCGTGCCATTGCATATACCCTTGAACTGTCATCAGTGAAGCTTAGCGTGTGTGTACGTGTGCGTGCGCGCGTGTGTGTGTGTGTGTGTGTGTGTGTTTGTGTGTGTGAGAGAGAGAGAGAGAGAGAGAGAGTGTGTGTGTGTGTGTGTGTGTGTTTTTGTGAAAAGTCAGGACATAAATGTGTATAATGACGAGGGTATGGCAGGTATTACAAGGTGAAGGTGACTTTTCAGGACATTACTCCATGTCCCCACTTTTCAAAACGCTTATAAATCACTCAGAATGAGGTTTTTTGGGGAAAGTTGAAATGCACAGTCTCCTGTAAGGGGTAGGTTTAGGTGTAGAGTTGGTGTAGGACAATAGCACATACAGTAAGTACAGTATAACAACCATTACGCCTATGGAGAGTCCCCACTTTTCACAAAAACATGTGTGTGTGTGTGTGTGTGTGTGTGTGAGAGAGAGAGAGAGAGAGTGTGTGTGTGTGTGTGTGTGTGAGAGAGAGAGTGTGTGTGTGTGTGTGTGTGTGTGAGAGAGAGAGTGTGTGTGCATGTGTGTGTGTGTGTGAGAGAGAGAGAGAGAGAGAGAGAGAGTGTGTGTGTGTGTGTGTGTGTGAGAGAGAGAGAGAGAGAGAGAGAGAGATAGTGTGTGTGTGTGTGTGTGAGAGAGAGTGTGTGTGTGTGTGTGTGTGTGTGTGTGTGTGTGTGTGTGTGTGAGTGTGTGTGTGAGTGAGTCTTACCATGACTGATTATGAATCACGTCAGATGAGGGTCACGGGGTTTAACTCTCAGCGCTGATGCAATAGGACTTTATACAAGACATGAGAATGAGGAGAGACAGTTGTTCATCGTTACTGTAAAGCGAGACGGCGTATCCCTTTACAGATTTAGCTGTGAGCTGCGTGAGTGGTAACAGATATCCTTCTATTCTAAACAACTGAGAAGCTTTTTTCTTCCCCGAAAAGCCTTCAGTATGTGATTTGCCTTCTTGAAATGTATCCTTTATTTAGCCAGGAGAATCCCACTGAGACTTCACAGTCTCTTCTTCCAGGGAGACCGGGTCGAGACGGAAGCACGTGAAGTTGAACAAAACCAACTACAAAACAATTGATAAGGATCAAGTGAAACATGTACAAGAGTACATTTGACAATGACTTCTAATTTAACCTAAATAGGAGCAATTTGGAGGAGCTCACTGAGAAAAAAAAAACAAATCTGTGAAATTTACAGTAAAAAAACAAACAAACCAAAAAACTAGTGCTGTCAAATGATTAATCGCGATTAATCGCATCCAAAATAAAAGTTTTTGTTTACATAATATATGTGTGTGTACTGTGTATATTTATATATACATACACACACATGCATGTATATATTTCAGAAAAGTATGTTATGCTTGTCTATTAAATAAATGTACATATAATATAGCTAAATTATATCAATATAAATATATACTTGGAAATGCACGTAAATATTTTCAAAATATCCTACTGTATGTATGTGTATTTATATATATATATAATAAATATACACAGTACACACACATATGAAAAAAACTTTTATTTTGCATGCGATTAATCGCGATTAATCATTTGATAGCACTAAAAAAAACTGTTTGCAAGAACTTTACTGTAAAAAATATAGTAGCAACAATTTAGGTTTTATGGATTGGACTTAAAATTACAGTAACACTTTATTTTAAGGTGTCCTTGTTATACATTACATGTACTTACTATTATAATAACAATAAATTATGCATAATTAAATGCAAGTAACCCTAACCCTAATCATATAGTAAATACATGTAGTTAATTAGTATTACTCAGTACTTAAATGTATAATTACACTGTAACAAGGACACCTTAAAATAAAGCATAACCCACTTCAAAAAAGTTTTATTAACTGATATAATATACGTTTATAATATAATAACCACCATTCCCAGATACTTTTCCGAAAGCGCTGAAGATACTAGCCTAATATATAGAAGGTACCTGAAATCATACACAAAAAACACCATTATGACACTAAAATAATGCAATAAACAGATGAATAGTTCACCAAAAACGAAAATTTCCTGAAAATTTCCTCACCTTCAGGCCATCCAAGATGTAGATGCAGAGTTTGTTCTTCATCAGAACAGATTTGAAGAAATTACCATCACTTGCTCACCAATGGAGTTGAATGGGTGCCGTCAGATCGAGAGTCCAAACAGCTGATAAAACATCACAATAATCCACACCACTCGCGTTCGTAAGAAATACACCTTTATTCTGACGGCACCCATTCACTGCAATGGATCCATTGATAAGCAAGGGATGGAATGCTACATTTCTTCAAATCTAAAGGTGTGTTTGAGCAGGTCTGTTGTTTGTCATATTTAGATACAGCATCAGATGTTAAAAATATTATTCTATCCTGATGGCTTTGTGAAGCATTGTAGGTTATGAATTTCTTAATAATGTATTTGTTAATGGTGCAATTCTGAGCACATGACTGAGCTGTTGACTCATGATGAAAATGTACGTACGGTTAAAATACAACTTCTTTCTTGAATATCTGCTCAAACTCCTTTTCATTCGCAGACAAGAATGCATTCTTCTTCGAAGCCAAAATAACCGCATGTCACTTTGAAAAAACGGATTACAAATTCCAAAGTACATATTATTCCTCATCTTGCACAACCTGACAGTGTCACAAGATTTAATTTGATTCCAACAGGCCTTGAAATCCTTGCACTCTGGTTTTCTTCTGTTTCAGGACCTGCTGACTTCCAAGAGCAGAAAATACAGTCAATAGAACTGAAACTGTTTGGCTTTCTTCAAAATATATTATTTTTATGTACCACAGAAGAAAGAAAGTCAGGTTTGGAATGACACGAGGGAGAGTAAATGATGCCAGTATTTTTATTTTTGGGTGAACTGTCCCTTTAAGTAAACAAGTGGCCTGTTTTAATTGCCATCAACTAAAACCACATGATTTGAAGTATAATTCATGTCCAGTGCAGGATGTTTAATTGCTCAAATTATGATGTACTGTATAAGAAACAGTATTAGTGGTGCTTCCGTTATAGCCAGCTAACACTAATTAGTTATATATAATTAGTTAATAAATGTAACACAGCTACACTAATGTTGTCATCAGCTGCACCATCCTAAGCATCTGGATGCAGCAGTAGTTTTCACATGTAATAAAATGAAAACAAGTAGATAGCATAGAAAAAGAACAGAGAACACTAGGTCTTTTTTTTTAATGTATGTATGAGAGATATAAGAGATGCTGCAGGTCAAGCACTAAACATTATGAAAGATTGTGATTTGTGTTTGTTGCAGTATAAACGTGATTGTTTTGGGAGTTTGCAGAAGCCAGGATGATGACGATCTAGTGACAGCAGCTGCATTTCACTGGAAAAACTGCTTGAAAACAGCATTTCTGCAGATCTGCTTGGTGTAGAAGAATCACTCACAACGCACAGCTGTCAAGAGTCACGAAAGAGTAAAACAAACTCAGGTTGTCAGCAAAGAAATTCTATTTATTGTTCAAAGGAAGTTTGTGGAGAATTACAGCAGAACACACTCGACTGAACAGCTGCCTTTATCACATAACACAGTACAGACAAGAATGAGGTCAAAACTCATGGATATTGAAGTTAGTAAAAAATCCCTATGGCTCCTGGGTGGCGCGTATGGCTAATTCTCGTGGTTACAGAAGGCCTGGAAATCAAAACTCTCACTTTTTCTCCAATCAAATGAAAAATATCCAACACCCACGACAAAAAAACAAAAACAAGAGGAGCAGATATACTGCAGTAAGACTCGCGACAACTTAATAAGCAGAGGAAGAGATCGCAGAGAAATAAAGAAGATAGTTATGTCATTGGGGTTGTTGAAAAAAGGAACACAAGCTAAACTGAGAAGTCTAGTTTGTATATCACAAATCTTGCTCTTCCGAGACCTTAGGAAATGAATGGAAAAGCAGTAAGAAATATCTCCCTATATAATTGCATCCGACTTTTATTTGTTAAATAGCCTGTTCACAAAGCATTTATAATTGATTCTATAGGTCTATATATAAATATATTTCTATATATATATATATTTCTGTATATTGTTTTTTAAAAATAAATCTATTTAAACCCAGCTGGGTGTTGTTCTACATTTGATTTCCTTTCCAGTTATGTCACCAAAGCTCTAAAACTACTAATTCACCCATCAAGGTCAAACCCGGTAAATTTAGTGGCATCTTCGATGCACTTCCCAATTCAGTTCATACAATCAGAATAATTTGCTCGATCCTGACAAGAAACAGGAGGAGAACTAAATAAAAGCCACCAGCCGGCGTGACACTTTATAGCACCATTTTAACGGTTTGTACATTGTTGCTTGAACTGTATTGTGTGTCCACACAACCTGCAATATTGACGCTGTTTGATCTGAGTCTTATATATATATATATATATATATATATATATATATATATATATATATATATATATATATAAAATGTATACACACACACACACACACACACACACACATCCTGAATGAGCTAACTATGAGATGCACACCAAGTCGCTCAGATGATGCTGGTTTGCTCTCCATCGCAGGGTACAACACCAAAAACACCTATAGTAGAGATAATCATCGGTTCTTCTTGACACACTAACACTATAACATCCCTGCTTGTGAACTCAGTCTCTGCGTGAAAGGGTGCTTGCTTTTCTTTCTTTATAAAGGGGAAAACTTTCAAAATGACAAGACCTACAGAGAGCAGCCAGCAGAAAAATCCATTTATCTAGCCAAACATAGTCTACACTGCTTTAAACAGGTTTCTCTTACATATACACGACAGTGTTTCTCAGTCAAACATCTTTTTATTCGCCGTCGATCGTTTCATGCATCCCCCTCCAGAGCGCGACTCTCGCTCTGCGCGGTTGCCCAGCGACGCGACACCTCCGCCGGTCAGTCGTCGTCCAAATCGTCGCCCTCAGACTCCTCTTCGGTTCTCCGCTCGAACGTTTTATCTCTGTGCCGCTCTTGGATCTCCTTCATCTCCTCGGCGTAGCGGCAGAACGCTCCGCCGAATTTGCTCCACGCTTTGAAGGGGATCGTGATAGAGTTTCTGTAGCTGGGTTTCACCTCGCTCACACGCAGAAACACGCCGTACTTGTTGGAGCCCACGTCGAAGAAGAACCGCTTGGAGTCCACGGTTATTGAGGTCCCCTCAGGTAGCTCCGAGTAACCTCCTCCTGCTCCTCCGCCGCCGCAGGCCAGCTCCTCGTCGTCGCCGCCGTAGTCGTCGACCAGCTTCGCCAGCGCGTCGCGGAACTCGATGAGACCCTGAGCGGGGAGAGCGATAGTTTGCCCGGATTGAATCCCTCCGCCTCCGCCGCCGGGAACACCGAACCCGCCGCGGTTAACGGTCTGCCGGATCCGCAGGAATCTCCCGCGCTGGTTCTCCTTCAGATCGAGGTAGTATTTGCGGTTTTCCCTCACGAGATACTCGCTCTTCAAGGCCCGTCTAGGCCCTCCGTCCTCGCCTCCGGAGGACTGCGCGATCTGCTCCGGAGTGCTGGGCCCGAGCTGGGCGTAGTGTTCGATGAAATCCCCGAGGTAATCCCGGAACTCCGCTGCGACCGACATGGAAAGCGTCAGGCGGCTTTTGGAGCCCCCAGCGCCGACCTCGGCGATCTTGATGAACCTGCCCTTCGAGTTCTGCTTGACGTCCAGATAGAAGCGCTTGTTCTGGATGTCGAGGCGTTTGGACGCCAGCTCTTGGGTCTCTTGGTCCCTCTGGAACGCTTGGAACCCGCTCCCTCCGCCGCTTCCTCCGCCGCCGCGCTCACTCCCGCTGTCCCCATCCGCCATCTTCACCATCACCCAGAGCTCAGCTATTTTTTTTCCCACCCGTATTTCATCAGGTCCCGCCTTCTGACCCGAGAGCGTCCTATGAGTGGGCCGTTGCTCTGGAACGTCACCGCCTTAGAAACATCTTGTGATTGGTTGTTTGACGTGTCAGTTATTTATTCTCTTCTCCTATTGGATCGTCACCCGTCTGTCATGCGAGTAAACACCAAATCCTCGTTCTCTTTGGTCTGTCAAAGTGTAAATCCCACCCTATTGTTTTGACAGTACAGTGGTGTCGATAACGTTACGTACTTTACACAAGCACTTCATTGCAGATAACACTTCCAACGGCACGCCTACTGTGTTTTTTTTAACCGTATTCTAGTAATTGAAATATAGGAACTTCTAAAGTCGTCACGGAAAGTTTAACCTTCATTCTTCATTTTGATTTCGTTTTTTTACATTAAATTTGTACATTTTGTTCCACTTACATGGTACACGAAAACACATAACACGCAAGATTAAGGTAAACAAGGTAAATAACAATTAAAAAAATTAAAATAACCACAAAAAAAATCATTAAGAAAACCTACAAAAATATTAAGAAAAAAAATGATATATAAGCTTTTCCCACCCGTATTTCATCAGGTCCCGCCTTCTGACCCGAGAGCGTCCTATGAGTGGGCCGTAGCTGTGGAACGTCACCGCCTTAGGAACATCTTGTGATTGGTTGTTTGACGTGTCAGTCATATATTCGCTTCTCCTATTGGATCGTCACCCGTCTGTCATGCGAGTAAACACCAAATCCTCGTTCTCTTTGGGCTGTCAAAGTGTAAATCCCACCCTATTGTTTCGATAACATACGAGCACTTTATTGCAGATAACAGTTCACTTGGTCTTTCCAGCGGCACACCTACTACTGTGGTTTTTACCGCGTTCTAGCCATTTAAATATGTGACCCTGGAGCACAAAACCAGTCATCAGGGGAAATTTAGATTTATGCATCATCTGAAAACTGAATAAATAATCTTTCCGTTAATGTATGGTTTGTTAGGATCGGACAATATTTGGCTGAGATACAACTATGTGAAAATCTGGAATCTGAGGGTGCAAAAAAATCTAAATATTGAGAAAATCACCTTTAAAGTTGTTCAAATGAAGTTCTTAGCAATGCATATTACTAATTAAAAATTGAGTTTTGATATATTTACGGTAGGAAATTTACAAAATATCTTCATGGAACATGATCTTTACTTAATATCCTAATGATTTTTGGCATAAAAGAAAAATCTATAATTTTGGTTATTGCTACAAATAGGCCTATACCGTGCTACACGGTTATATTTGAACTTATAAATAAAGTAGTGATGGAAAATTTAACCTTTATTCCCTTGGGTCATCCCTTTATTCCCCCCCCCCATAGAAATGAATGGAATGTCGAAAAATATTTTTATTTGATTTAATAAAAAAACAAAACAAAATCTGACAGAATCCAGACAAAATTTATGTCCAAACGAAGAACCGAGACTACAGAATAGTGTTGTGTTTTCTATTTTTAATTTTATTTTATATCATGCTTTATGTCTTTTTTGCTTTTTTACCCATTGTATAACTGTTTTTTTTTTTTATGCATAGAAAATATACAATGCGTCCTTTAAGTAATACGTTTTGGATAGTGTAAATAAATTTTGGGGCATATAGTATTAATTAATTCATGAGTTCAGCAAGCTGTATAAAGGAAAATGTTAAAGACTCCCTTTATTATATCTATTATAAAATAATCACCAATTTATTATAATTAACCGAAAATGTTTTAACACTTGATTTCGCCTCGTGTGACATAATTACAAAAGTGAGATTGGAAAAAAGTTTGATTAGAATTATTCAGCTCACTCTTAAGTCATTTACATAAAATCGTGAGTTCTTGTAATTTTTGTCAGGTCATTAATGACTTAAATAGAGGTTAAATGTTTTCTGTAAAATTTCAGCCAAGTCCCGCCCCCTGTGTTATCCGTACAAACATCATTCATCGATGGGGGATGGTAGAAGCAGATACATGCTGAAATCTCATTGGCCTTCCCGAAATTCGAATCAACAACGGGCGTTCTGATTGGCTGATTCCAGCGCTCGGTTTGCCTCAAGCGTTCTCTGCTGAACGGCTTTATTGTTCCTCCGAGTCAAGGGGCGAAATAGATTTTACACAGACCTCCCCGGATCCCATTCAAAGTAATACTCTGAAATGGTATGTAATTCTTCAGTATTGGATCGTAAATCTGTTTTCTATAACTCGAAATGCCTCTTCTTTTGTTTTAGTGCATATTTGTCGTCTTTCTAGAGATTCTGCGCTAGCTTCGTGCTAGCGCTGCTTGGATTTTGCGCTGCTAGCTCGTGCTGCCAATAGCCTTTTTGTAGTTGTTATTCATTTAATCTCGACGTATGCGGTCCTAATTTAAACGATAAGCCACCTATCGTATTTATTAGAAGGGTTTTGTTGATATACGTCGCAGTTTTTGTGAGATTTCTCCGAGCAGGAAAGCTAAGCTAAACTCTATCCATCAGCGGCAGTGTGGAGCGGATCAGTTCACATCAACTTTATTCACTGTACAGTTCTTCAAAAACCAGCGACTTCTGAGAATTGCGTTATGTTTTTGTAGTAACGTTATGTCCAGGTTTATGTCAGAAACAGGGATAAAGTGTGTCGTAAGTTAAGCGTGGCAGTTACACGAGCGGGAGATTTCCCAGCTTTAACTGCTGCTGTTAATCGACTCGTTGGCATGCAGTGCAGTGGCAGATGGCATTGCTGCAAGTTTTTAAGTAAACTTTCATTCATTTGAAGGAAAAGCAGGATCCTATTCCTAATAGACGTTTTAATCATATCCTCCGGGCGGGACACGGTGCAGATTGCCAAGAGAAGAAGAGTATTTTCTCCAAACCTGCGTCTTTTTTGTATGTGTGTGTGTGTTGTGTTGTTGTTGTTGTTGTTGTTGTAGAGCTTAAATATACCCGTAATTATTTGCATGGGAGTAATGCACTAATAATAAATGTATTAATGATCTGCACAATAGTTGACACGTTTACCTCTCACACACGGTTACGGTTTTATATTCTATGAGTGTAGATATAATTTATGTAGTATTTAATTTGTATATGCCAGTTATATTGTTGCATATATTTTACATATGGAAAAATGTAACACGTATTCTACAAATATTGTTACATTTGTGCATTATTTGACACAATTTTATGCAATGTTTGTCAATTATATTATGTTTTTTTGCATATGGGAAATTGTTGCATATATTCTACATAAATATTAGTTTTTTTTTGCAGTTGCATATTTAATTTTTATTTTAATGCAAAGTTTAATATAATACACTGTGTATTATAGATAATTTAAAGATTGCATATTTAATTTTTATATGTAAATTGTATGAATATTTTTCAGCATACTTTAAATGTCTTTACACTGCTAATATGCTGATGCAAATACAAATGACCATAATTGTCTGCTCATAATATCATGCTAATTGATTGCTTTGTGCACTGAAGTGCTTGAAGATGTTTGTGCATTGGATCTGAGTCTGTGTGTTTTGTAGGCAGGAGGAAAGGCAGGTAAAGACAGTGGCAAGGCCAAGGCAAAAGCAGTGTCTCGCTCACAAAGGGCCGGACTTCAGGTGAGCGTCTGTTTTCATGATTTGCATGGGTTTGTCCATGTTTAAGTGTCCATTTGTTAAATATCCTTCAGTCAGATTTTTTTTTAGGTTGCAAAATCTAATAAATGATGTCAGGTGCTGCTTTCTAAGGGAATGCATATCTGAAATGTGTAGTTTCCAGTGGGCCGTATCCACAGGCACTTGAAGACCCGCACTACAAGCCATGGTCGTGGGAGCGACAGCAGCCGTCTACAGCGCAGCCATCCTTGAGTATCTCACAGCTGAAGTAAGACTCATTAGTGCTGATTTGTAGCACGCCGCTGTCTTTAATTCTTGTGCTATACAGTCAAACCAAACCTTCATTTCTCACATTATATCAGTTTATTCACTGTAGTTTAGAAAATGGTCATAAAATGACAAATTAAACTGTCAGAACACATTCATCTTGATAGTCAAGTCAAACTTTATTAAGATCCCTTACGGGCAATTTAGATGCAGCAAAAATCAGAAATTGATATTGTCAGATAACTTTGATAGGAAGGTATGTAATGGATTATAATCCACAAATTGAGCTGTTAAATTTAAGTACACAATTAGATAATACTAATTTAGGTCAAGCAATGCTTAACTTTGTTCATTCTTGGTGTAAAAAGGTTGCGTTAGCAATGAAAGAAAAAAACACTTAAGCAAAACATGCTCAGGTCAAAGTGTCTGAATAATTTTTGGTCCCGAATTTTACTGTATGAGAATGTTTGAGTATAATATGTCACAGTTCACTTTATTTTGCTATCCTCACTTACATAAATGTGTCCCTGGAGCACAAAAGCAGTCATAAGCAGCTCAGGTATATTTGTAGCAATAGCCAACAATACATTGTATGGATCGAAATTATACATTTTTCTTTTATGCCAAAAATCATTAGGATATTAAGTAAAGATCATGTTCCATGAAGATATTTTGTAAATTTCCTACTGTAAATGTCAAAAATTAAGTTTTTATATAAGTAATACTATGCATTGCTAAGAACTTAATTGGACAACTTTAAAGGCGTTTATTCTCAATATTTTTGATTTTCTTTTTTGCACCCTCAGATTCCAGATTTTCAAATAGTTGCATCTCAGCCAAATATTGTCAGATCCTAACAAACCATGCATCAATGGAAAGCTCTTTTATTCATCATTCAGATTGTATAAATCTTAATTTAAAAAAAATGACCCTTATGACTGGTTTTGTGGTCCAATATCACATATGAACTATAGTATCCTGCACCCACTAGTTAAAAAAAAAAATCTATTTATATCTGGTGTCTGAATAATTTTTGCTTTGACTGTAGGTTTTGGAGTTGGCAGGAAACGCTTCAAAAGATCTGAAGGTGAAGCGTATCACTCCTCGCCATCTACAGCTGGCCATTCGTGGAGACGAGGAGTTGGACTCCCTCATCAAGGCCACCATCGCTGGTGGAGGTATGTCAGAGTTTAATTTCTTTGTGCTTGTTGCAAACACACTGCCGTGTTGACAGATGAGGATGTGACGCGCTTGTGTGTTTGCTGTCTTCTCGCAGGTGTGATTCCTCACATCCACAAGTCCCTGATCGGTAAGAAGGGCCAGCAGAAGACTGCGTAGTTCCCGCTGGGGTCGCTGTGGACGTGGACTCAAGGACTTGTTTGGGATGTGACCAGATCAGCTTGTGTTCATTCATTCATGTGTTCGTTTTTTTTTTTTTTTTTTTTTTTAAGTTAATATTAATGATATACTAGCTAACCACAAGTGATTTGTTAGTTTTGCGTTAATGTTCTTTCGCCAAAACTAGAATGGCAAATAAGCCCCGCCCCCTTCAACCCAAATGTCAGGTGTTTTAGAGCGAGACGAACAGGAAGTGTCTGATCTTTCCTGATGTGACTGTGGAATTGTTGTTGAATTGGCCAGAGCTATGGAGCTGTTTTATACTGAAAAATGAAAATGATAAACATTTTATATGAAAAAAATAATGTTGTTTGTTCTTATTTTCCTTTGTCTTTCATGTTTCAATGTTTGTGGGCCAAAATGTCAACCAGGGCTGCGTTTCCCAAAAGCATCGTAAGCTTAAGTACATCGTAAACCCATTGAAACCAATGGAGCTACAGTCAATTTAGACTTACGATGCTTTTGGGAAACGCAGCCCAGGATTCTTGTTTGTGCAATCAGTGTAAAGTTAAACGTATTTAAAGTAATGACTTTTGATTATGGAGTATGTAAATACTATAAACATTTTGTGATGAGTACTTTTATTGTGAAAAAGTACGCTTTAACATACATATAAACATCTAAATAAGTATTAATGTATGTGTATATATATTTTTTTAAATCTCATGTGTTTAGAGCCTAGCCTAATAATTTACTTAAGTGTGAAATAAATGTTTTTAGACATTTGGTTTCATGTTATTTACAATTAAATAAAAAATAAAATTGCTATAGTTCAAATTTGTTATATAGAAGTTAGTTCTTTTTGACGCAGTGTTATATGTAACTTCTCAGTTCCGTGGTCTATATAAAGTGCTAATTTAATGCAATTAAGCATAAGCAATATATTTTTAAATTAATGGTTAGTGTGCGTTTATAATTGCATGTGGTGATTAGTAAGAGATGCACAACAGTACATGTTTTCTGTGGTTAGGGTTTGGCTTAGGGTAACTTGCAAGTAATTATGCATAATTTGTCGTTATTATAATAGTAAGCACATGCATCGTGTAACAAGGATACCGTAAAAATAAAGTCTTGCCAAGATGTTGGTAATTTAACTTTTATACCCTGATAAATTAAGCTAGTTGAGGCTGTTCTATGTGTTTAACAGGTGATTTTATTGATAAATTTGATAATTTTATTTAAAAGACTTCCGTGTAGTAATATGGAACGCGGTTTTGGCCGATATAAGATGTCTCTTTTCCCTGTTTT
Organism: Onychostoma macrolepis; assembly: GCF_012432095.1. Classification (NCBI taxonomy): domain Eukaryota; kingdom Metazoa; phylum Chordata; class Actinopteri; order Cypriniformes; family Cyprinidae; genus Onychostoma; species Onychostoma macrolepis. The sequence goes on from NC_081159.1 coordinate 860,975, forward strand.
GCTTTCATATTTTTTTTGTTATAGGAAATAAAATGTCTTTAGAAAGTGTGGGCATTGGGTGGCGCTGAAGACCACATATTCAAGGCAGATTGTGGAAGGATACTTCTGTGATTCCAAAAAAAACACTAATATTTCACGTAAGCTATGCTTAAGCATTACAAAAATAAGACATTTTGATAAAAGCCACTGGTGTGTGCACTTCACAGGCTTATATGTTGCCAACCAGATAAGTTTGAATATACGGTGCTGTTCTTTTTCTTGCTGTCACTTTTATGTTGTTTAAAGCATTTTTCACTCTGAAATACATTTTTAACAGTAAATCCTCCAAGTGGGTTCGTCTGGACTTTCTGTAAAACCTTGAGTATGTTTACAGATGGTCAGACTCCAGTCATGTTCCAAGGAACTGCCGGATGCACAAGCACTGAATTATAGAATAATATAATTTGTCCACATTATACATACCAAATGCATCTAAAGGAAGTCTTTGTAGCATCACAAACATAAAACATTTATACTTTTTTTTTTTTAAATGTCCTAGACAGCTGCAGCAAGGTGAATATTGTTGCTTTGACCATGCAGCGTGTGTGTGATTGTGTGTTAGACCTCACTGTTCTGCTGCATCATGCTGTATTACCTTTATTCAAGTCACCATTATTTATATTGCGCTTTTAACAATACAGATTGTGTCAAAGCAATTTTACAGTATCAAATAGGAAAATAGTGTCAATAATGTAAAATAAGATTAAACACTCAATTTTCAGTTAAAAGCATTTTGTTATTGAATTCTCTGTGCAATTAAGTTGACGATATCGCTGGAAATTAAGTGTCCCCAACTGAGCAAGCCAGAGGCGACAGCGGCAAGGAACCAAAACTCCATCGGTGACAGAACGGAGAAAAAAACCTTGGGAGAAACCAGGCTCAGTCGGGGGTCAGTTCTCCTCTGACCAGACGAACCAGCAGTTCAATTCCAACTGCAGCAAAGTCAGATTGTGCAGAGGACTCATCTGGTTCCCATGGTCTTGTCTCAATGGCTGTCTAGGTGACGAGGTCTTCACTGGGGATTTGTCTCTGGGGTTCATCTAGGTATCCTGATCTCCGCTGACGTTCAGGGCTGTAGAGGTCATCTCTAGGTGCTGATCCACCATCTGATCTGGATACGGACTGGATCTGGTGGCTACGGTGATCTCGGAATAAGAAAGACATAAGAAAGAAATAATTAACACCTCTGTTTTTTCAGAATTTAGCAGTAAGAAATTACTCGTCATCCAGTGTTTTATATCGACTATGCATTCCGTTAGTTTCTCAATTTGGTGTGTTTCACAGGGCCACGAAGAAATATAGAGCTGAGTATCATCAGCATAACAGTGAAAACTAACACCATGTTTCCTGATAATATCTCCCAAGGGTAACATGTAAAGCGTGAAAAGTAACGGCCCTAGTACTGAGCCTTGAGGTACTCCATACTGCACTTGTGATCGATATGATACCTCTTCATTCACTGCTACGAACTGATGGCGGTCAGATAAGTACTAATGCACTTCCACTAATGCCAACAAAGTTTTCTAGTCTATTCATAAGAATGTTGTGGTCGATAGTGTCGAACGCAGCGCTAAGATCCAGTAGAACTAATAAAGAGATACAACCACGATCAGATGATAGAAGCAGGTCATTTGTAACTCTAATGAGAGCAGTCTCAGTACTATGATACGATCTAAATCCTGACTGGAAATCCTCACATATATCATTTTTCTCTAAGAAGGAATATAATTGTGAGGATACTACCTTTTCTAGTTTCTTTGACAGAAAAGGGAGATTCGAGATCGGTCTGTAATTAACTAGATCTTTGGGGTCCAGTTGTGTTTTTTTAATGAGAGGCTTAATAACAGCCAATTTGAAGGTTTTGGGGACATATCCTAATGACAATGATGAATTAATAATAGCACAATTTTATCTCTGATAGTATGGATCTTGGAAGTAAAATAGTTCATAAAGTCATTACTGCTGTGCTGTTGGAAAATGCCAACACCTGTTGATGCTTTATTTTTTGTTAATTTAGCCACTGTATTGAATAAATACCGAGGGTTATGTTTGATTTCTTCTAAAAGAGATGAAAAAAACTGCGCTCCATTTTCCGGGCTGCTCTCTTTAGGGCGCGAGTGTGCTCATTATACCACGTGTTGGACTCTTATCCTTAATCTTCCTTAAGCGTAAAGGAGCAACCGCATCTAAAGTGCTAGAAAAGAGAGAGTCCATAGTTCTCAAGTTGTTCTGTGCTGTTGGATATGCTGAGGAACTGAGATAAATCAGGAAGATTATTTACAATAAGTCGATTAGTCACCAGAAGAGACGGACGGCAGTGCGTAAGTGTTTTAATACTTGTTCTTAGTTCTGTTGTTTAAATTAATTACTTGCTGCTAGGAAAGAATACTTCGTTTCCTACCTATTTATACCTCTATCATGTGTCTCCAAAACATTCCGGTTCTCTCTCAGCCACGCTCTAACATCACACGCAGACGGCAACATAATCCTGCTAACCTACGCCCTATCTCTACATCTTCCACTACACCTCTGGCTTTCTCGGTGGGTCTCTGGAATTGTCAGTCAGCCGTCAACAAAGCTGACTTCATTTCTGCCTTTTCTTTAAAATCCACTCTCAGCATCTTGGGCTTGACTGAGACCTGGATTCGTCCAGAAGACTCAGCAACCCCAGCTGTTCTCTCTACTAATTTCTCTTTCTCTCACACTTCGCGTCAAGTTGGTCGGGGTGGGGGCACTGGCCTGCTCGTTTCACACAATTGGAAATACTCAACCCGCTCTACCCTTTGCAATTACAACTCATTTGAATGTCATGCCATTACTGTATCAGCTCCGATAAAACTCCAGATTGTGGTAATCTACCGTCCCCCTGGACAAATTCTAGCCACCTTCCTAGAGGAGCTGGACGGGTTGTTGTCCTCTTTCGTGGAGGATGGCACTCCACTCTTAGTCTTTGGTGATTTCAACATTCACCTAGACAAGCCTTATGCTACAGACTTCCACTCACTCCTAGCTTCATTTGATCTCAATCGCCTTACCACTACTAGCACGCACAAATCAGGCAACCAACTTGATTTAATTTACACACGCAATTGTACTGCAGATAACATTCTGGTACAACCGCTACATATCTCGGACCATTTCTTCATTACATTTACACTACATTTTGCTACCCATGTGCCACCAACCCCCCTACCAGTTACTTTTAAACGAAACCTACGCTCCCTTTCTCCTTCCCATCTTTCCTCTGTAGTATCCTCCTCTCTTCCCTCAACTACCCATTTCTCATCTCTGGATGTAAACGCAGCTACTGAAACTTTATGCTCTACCTTAACATCTTGTCTAGATGACATTTGTCCTCTCTCCTCTAGGTCAGCACGGACTGCCCCTTCTAACCCCTGGTTATCTGATGTTCTTCGTGAACATCGGACTAAACTCAGAGCGGCAGAGAGAAAATGGCGCAAATCAAACAATCCGTCGGACCTGAGTAGGTATCAGTCTCTGCTCTCATCTTTCTCTGCTGTTGTCCACACTGCCAAATCCTCACATTTCCACAACAAGATCAACAGTTCTCCAGACATGCGTAATCTCTTCAGAACATTTAATTCTCTCCTCTGTCCCCCTCCACCACCTCCCACCACTTCTATTACAGCTGATGACTTTGCAACGTTTTTTACAGACAAAACTAGATCGATCAGTGATCAGTTCTCACCTCCACGCACACAGGACCCCCAACCAACCACTTCCACTGCTAAACCTCCCATTTTCTCCTTCTGTCCCCTGACGGAGGCTGAAGTATCCAAACTTCTCCTCTCCAACCATCCTACAACATGTCCTCTTGACCCAATCCCCTCGCACCTTCTGCAAGCAATCTCTCCCACGCTCTTACCGACACTCACACACATCATCAACACATCCCTCCTCACAGGCATCTTCCCCATTGCGTTCAAACAGGCTCGGGTAACCCCACTGCTCAAAAAACCTACATTAAACACTTCTCTTATAGAAAACTATAGACCTGTCTCTCTCCTTCCATTCATAGCGAAAACACTTGAACGTGTTGTCTTCAACCAGGTCTCACTGTTTCTTTCACAGAACAACAAACTGGACGCTAAACAGTCAGGTTTCAGGAGTGGCCATTCAACTGAGACTGCGCTTCTTTGGTCACTGAAGCCCTGCGAATTGCAAAAGCCCATTCCAAATCATCAGTCCTCATTCTGCTGGATCTATCTGCCGCGTTTGACACTGTCAACCATCAGATACTCCTCTCCACCCTCTCATCACTGGGCATCGCTGGAATTCCACTTCGCTGGTTTGAATCCTATCTCACTGGTAGGTCTTTCAGGGTGGCCTGGGGAGGGGAGGTATCCAAAGCACATACACTGGTCACTGGGGTTCCTCAGGGATCGGTTCTTGGACCCCTCCTCTTCTCCACATACACTACATCACTGGGTCCCATCATATGATACAGGCACATGGATTCTCCTACCACTGCTATGCTGATGACACACAGCTCTACCTCTCTTTTCAACCAGATGATCCAACGGTAGCTGCAAGGATCTCAGGTTGCCTGGCGGACATCTCGGCATGGATGAAAGAACATCACCTTTAGCTCAACCTGGCAAAGACTGAGCTTCTTGTCTTTCCCGCCGATCCAACTCTACAGCATGACATCACGATCCAGTTAGGTTCATCAACAATTACCCCATCAACTTCGGTCAGAAATCTTGGTGTAATCTTTGATGACCAGCTGACCTTCAAAGACCACATTGCAAAGACTGCTCGATCTTGCGATCTTATAGAATTATCTATAAAGCCTATGTTATTTTGCGGGCACCACTTAGACATCCAGCCATTGAGTGACGACAGTCTGCTATGAATCTCATCGCCACGGTAAGCAGGGAGCGGACCAGAGCATATTACAGTGTCTGACATCGTACTTGCAAGTTCACACACCTCTTTAACATTATTTTTGGTGATCTCCGACTGGTGAAGTCGAACATCATTAGCGCCGACGTGAATAATTTTACTGAATTTACGTTTAGCATTAGTCAGCACTTTTAAATTTGCCCAGATGTCAGGCGCTCTGGCTCCCGGTAAACAATGGACTATGGTGGCTTGTGTCTCTATTTTCAAGTTCCGTACAATAGAATCGCCAATAACTAGAGCACTTTCATCAGGTTTCTCAGTGGGTGTGTCACCGAGTGGGGAGAACCTGTTTGATGTTCTAATCGGAACGGAAGAGTGGTGTTTTGACCCGCGACTAGCCCGCCTCACTGTCACCCAGTTGAATTAGATTGTGTGTGTGTGTGTGTGTGCACTTGTACAGCTATCTTTGTGAGGGCCGGTTTGAGTTTTAGACCATCGGAGTGAGGACAATCTTGTAAAGTGAGGACATTTTGGCCGGTCCTCAATTTCTGGGACCCCTTTAAAGGCCTGTTTGAGGGTCAAGACTTGGTTTTAGGGGTCAGGTTATAATTGGGTAAAGGGTAGGTTTAGGGTAAGGGTTTGGGTGAGGCACTTAGTTCTGAAGGGTAGGGTAAGGAGCTAGAGATTGCATTGTGTCAATGTATGTCCTCACAAAGATAGCTATACAGAGTGTGTGTGTGTTTTTGTGTGTACTGGTATATATGGTTTATGAGGACACAAATGTGTATAATAACATGGGTACTATAATGTAAACATGGTTTATGAGGATACTTCCTGTGTCCCCGTAAAACAAAAGGCTTAAAAAAAACATACAAAACGGTGTTTTATGAAATTAAAAAATTGCCAGTAGTTTCCTGTAAGGGGTAGGTTTAGGTGTAGGACAATAGCAGTTTGTACAGTATAAAAACCATTACGCCTATGGAGAGTCCCCGTAAACCACAAATACCAGACTGTGTGTGTGTTTGTGTCTGTTTGTGTGTGTGTGTGTGTTACACTTCACTGATCTGCTGCATCATGCTGTATTAGATATGCAGTCTGTGTGTGTGTGTGTGTGTGTGTGTGTGTGTGTGTGTGTGTGTTTGTTTGCGTCTGTTTGTGTGTGTGTGTGTGTGTGTTACACCTCGCTGTTCTGCTGAGTCATGCTGTATTAGATATGCAGTCTGTGTGTGCGTGTGTGTGTGTGTGTGTGTGTGTGTGTGCATGCGAGATTGAACAGTTTTAACCTGGGAATTAAAAGAAGATCTCACACGCGACTGCAGGCTTTGGGTTATGGGACATCTGCAATGCAGAAGCCTATATATAGCAGAGAGAAGGATGGAGGGGGCTGAGGACAAGATACAATAATATCGATGGTAAAGTTGCCAGTCCCACAAATATGATTCAGTACTGCAGGTTTATAGTGCTTCTTTGAAGTTCTGTTTTAATAAGCTAGCAGTCGTTGCACTCCTAAACATCATCACCATGCAGTGATGGAGATATTTTTGTTTTAATGCATAATGTGTTTCAAATAGGTGATTAAATCATAGATGTCACAAAATTAAAGAATCAATTTAAAAATATGCATATAATTAATAACAAAATGTTCATGTTCCCTTGTGTTTAAAGCTGAGTTTCTTGCATTACTTCAGCAACGAACAAATATCTCAGTATTATTATCTGAATGTGTAATCATATCCATAATGTTCACTGAGATTATTTCTGGAACATAATCATTGCTAAAATTAAGCTGCTGTCTTTTAATAATTTACCTGATTAAATATTTCAGGACTTCTTTTAGCAGGAATTGGATATGCTTCAGAGGACTCGGTGCAAAATATGTTCACTGAACAATGCTTGATATGGTAAAAATATAACAATTAACTATATAATAACTAAACTGTATTTATGTGTTGTGCTAGTTGCATCAAGCAATCATTTAAACAAATCAATAATTTATTCCAGAAAATAGCCATATGAGAAGTCAGATATGTGCAGTTTGTCGATCGCTGTGACAAAATAATAACTGTATGTAACTGTATATCCCTTATTTACAGTACTGTTCAAAATGTTGGGGTCAGTAAGATTTTTTAATGTGTTTTTAAGAAGTCTCTTCTGATCACCAATTTTGTTTAATCAAAACTTAACAAACATTGTGAAATATTATTACAATTTAAAATAACTCTTTTCTATTTTAATGTGTTTTATAATATAATTTATTTATATCATGTCAAAGCTGAATTTTCAGCATCATTGCTCCAGTCTTCATTGCCATAAGATTTTTCAGAAATTATTTTAATATGCTGATTTGCTGCTCAAGAAATATGACTTATCATGAGAAATATGAGAATCACCCACTGTCACAGATATTGATGTGATTGACTCCCAAAGAGCTGAGAACATTACATTTTGGAGTTGCTCTGGATTCGTCTAGCCGAGAACAGGAGATGTGCCGTCAGCAGAATGAGTGTTTGCTGGATGCATAATTTATACGCTCTGTCTAGTCTCCCTCTCAGGACATGCAGTAATAAAATACATCTCAGTCTAAAGCCTTGTTAAGACATGCTAACTGCCCTCCTAAAACTCTGATGATCCATTCATCTGTTCCTACTGAATAGAATGGATAATAAACCATGGTGCTGAATGACTACCATATTTATGTAACAGTAAATCAAATCTTTCAAGAAAATGGTGCCCTTGGTACATATCCATAAAATCATGACATTGTCCTAAAAAACCTTTGTGACCCTGCAGCACTAAAGCAGTCATAAGCAGCACAGGTATATTTGTAGCAATAGCCAACAATACATTGTATGGCTCAAAATTATACATTTCTCTTTTATGCCAAAAATCATTAGGATATTAAGATCATGTTCCATGAAGATATTTTGTAAATTTCCTACCGTAAATATATCAAAACTTCATTTTTGATTAGTAATATGCATTGCTAAGAACTTCATTTGCACAACTTTAAAGGTGATTTTCTCAATATTTAGATTTTTTTTGCATCTCAGCCAAATATTGTCCGATCCTAACAATCCATACATCAATGGAAAGCTTATTTATTTTAGCAATTTTAAAAAACTGACCCTTATGACTGGTTTTGTGCTCCAGGGTCACATATGGTGCTTTCAAGTACTTTTTATAGCATTAATTCAGTTGTTCGAGTTCATTTATCTCATTCAGTCAGTTAAACTATCCATTCATGTCTGAGCCTATAACTCTTAAACAGCTAAAAATATGATTGATTGGTATGATGTATAACTGCAAATGTGTGAAAATGTCTCATTCTAAAACTTTTACTCTTACATTTACTGTTGCTCGAGCGAAATCCAAACATTCGCCGAACTCACGATTAAATTTTATGTTTGAAATGTGAACCAATAAAATCTGTCATAAATGTTGTTTCTTGTGCTCAAATAGCGTTCAAAAAGCTTCTTAAGTTAGACCAGTTGGCTTTTATTCAGAAAGCAGGGCTATTCCGACATATTGCACATCTTTGGACATCATATTGGACCTTTTTGTATACGATAAATAAAACTGTCCATTTTCTATTGTCCATAATAACGGAGGGTTTTGAACCAACTTGAACACGGGGCGAAATCTGCATGTTTAAAATTTTGTCTCGATGCGAAATTACGGCTTGGATTCCTATTGAAAGAACTGAATTTAGCTGCGAAAATAAACCGAACAACAGTAAATGTGACCGCATGTTAAAACATGCATAATTCACTGTACTCTTACGAAATGTCAGTGGCATTACATTGATAAATTATAATTTGTAATAGTGCTGTCAAACGATTAATTGCATCCAAAATAAAAGTTTCTGTTTACATAATGTATGTGTGTATACAGTGGGTACGGAAAGTATTCAGACCCCCTTAAATTTTTCACTCTTTGTTATATTGCAGCCATTTGCTAAAATCATTTAAGTTCATTTTTTTTCCTCATTAATGTACACACAGCACCCCATATTGACAGAAAAACACAGAATTGTTGACATATTTGCAGATTTATTAAAAAAGAAAAACTGAAATATCACATGGTCCTAAGTATTCAGACCCTTTGCTCAGTATTTAGTAGAAGCATCCTTTTGATCTAATACAGCCGTGAGTCTTTTTGGGAAAGATGCAACAAGTTTTTCACACCTGGATTTGGGGATCCTCTGCCATTCCTCCTTGCGGATCCTCTCCAGTTCTGTCAGGTTGGATGGTAAACGTTGGTGGACAGCCATTTTTAGGTCTCTCCAGAGATGCTCAATTGGGTTTAAGTCCGGGCTCTGGCTGGCCATTCAAGAACAGTCACGGAGTTGTTGTGAAGCCACTCCTTCGTTATTTTAGCTGTGTGCTTAGGGTCATTGTCTTGTTGGAAGGTAAACCTTCGGCCCAGTCTGCGGTCCTGAGCACTCTGGAGAAGGTTTTCGTCCAGGATATCCGTGTACTTGGCCACATTCAATCCCTCGATTGCAACCAGTCGTCCTGTCCCTGCAGCTGAAAAACACCCCCACAGCATGATGCTGCCACCACCATGCTTCACTGTTGGGACTGTATTGGACAGGTGATGAGCAGTGCCTGGTTTTCTCCACATACCGCTTAGAATTAAGGCCAAAGTTCTATCTTGGTCTCATCAGACCAGAGAATCTTATTCAGGTGTTTTTTAGCAAACTCCATGCGGGCTTTCATGTGTCTTGCACTGAGGAGAGGCTTCCGTCGGGCCACTCTGCCATAAAGCCCCGACTGGTGGAGGGCTGCAGTGATGGTTGACTTTCTACAACTTTCTCCCATCTCCGACTGCATCTCTGGAGCTCAGCCACAGTGATCTTTGGGTTCTTCTTTACCTCTCTCACCAAGGCTCTTCTCCCCGATAGCTCAGTTTGGCGGACGGCCAGCTCTAGGAAGGGTTCTGGTCGTCCCAAAGCGTCTTCCATTTAAGGATTATGGAGGCCACTGTGCTCTTAGGAACCTGAAGTGCAGCAGAAGTTTTTGTAACCTCGGCCAGATCCGTGCCTTGCCACAATTCTGTCTCTGAGCTCTTCAGGCAGTTCCTTTGACCTCATGATTCTCATTTGCTCTGACATGCACTGTGAGCTGTAAGCTCTTATATAGACAGGTGTGTGGCTTTCCTAATCAAGTCCAATCAGTATAATCAAACACAGCTGGACTCAAATGAAGGTGTAGAACCATCTCAAGGATGATCAGAAGAAATGGACAGCACCTGAGTTAAATATATGAGTGTCACAGCAAAGGGTCTGAATACTTAGGACCATGTGATATTTCAGTTTTTCTTTTTTAATAAATCTGCAAAAATGTCAACAATTCTGTTTTTCTGTCAATATGGGGTGCTGTGTACATTAATGAGGAAAAATGGCTGCAATATAACAAAGAGTGAAAAATTTAAGGGGGTCTGAATACTTTCCGTACCCACTGTATTTATTATATACTGTATATATAAATACACACACATACAGTATATATTTTGAAAATATTTACGTCTAAATTTATATTAATAATAAATATAAACATAACATATTTTTCGTAAATATATACATGCATCTGTTTATATTTATATATACAGTACATAATATATGAGTGTGTACTGTGTATATTTATTATGTAAGCAACAACTTTTATTTTGGATGCGATTAATTGTAATTAATCGTTTGACAGCCCTAATTTGTACATTAAAATGAAGTACTCTTTTGATAAAATAATTTGTTACATGACAAGCTAATGTTGAAACTACATAAACAGTGATTTTCTTATTATTACATATCACATATTATTATTACATATTTGGCAAAGACACAATCCCATTGTCAATATTTTAAATAGCTCTGGTGTAGTTAGTAGTTTATAGTGTAGCACTTTAACAGTTTACGGACTAAAAAAACTTTTTTTTTTTTTTAAACAACAAAAGACAACTGGGCTGCTACTTAAAAATAGTACTAATAGCATTGCTGTTTGTTAGTCACAACACGGAGACAAAGAGGCAGTGTATGGTGTTTGGTTGATAAATGGCTTTATTTGGCTTTAGGGGAACATCACTGAATCAGTTAGCAGCCATACAGTTAAAGTGTCAGCACTCCTGAACGTCTCTGAAACAGTGCCGAGATGCAGAAAACGTGAGGACTCTTTTAAGCAGTTTAGATTCATGATTAAGGCATTTACGTACATTTTTACACACATCAAGCAAATCTATCCCACCCCCTCGTATTGTCAAGCTCCATGTGAATCAGGCCATGCATACTGAACCTCCTCTTGATTGATTCATGTCTTGAATAATTTGCTGCACTGTTTCATCACATTTGTCGGAAATCTCGCTCTTTCCTCCTTTCCTGCTCTTTTAAATTATTTGCTGCAAAAATGAGAGCAAATCCTGCTTTAACATCACTGTCACTTCACACATTTCCTCCAATCTTTAAGAAAACAGTTCTTGTAATTTTCTGCCAGGACTTTATCAGTTTAGAGACATTTCCTTTAACCCTAAAACACAGTACAATGTAATGGGTATTTAAAAAAAAAAAAAAAATCAGTGAAAAATTGAATATGAATATGACAAAATAGTCTACTGGTTTCATTAGTTGTTTTTCCATCTGTGATTCTGATATTTTAAACCATTTAAAAAAAATAAATAAAGCATTTAACCCCAAAATTAAAAGAAAAAAATATTTTGCATAAAGAAAATATTTGACGATTAAGATTTTTTTCATTTTTTCATTAAAATGAAACACCTCCCTCTTGATTCCAACTATTATAAAGTGATGGTAGCATTTGTTGTACTGCAAATAATTTAATTTAATATTACAGAATTTTTTTATGATACAAATGCTGTAAATGTTATTAATTATTCTCATTATTTTTACTGTAATACAATAAAAATGATGAGAATATTAAGAAAAGTAATGAGAAATAAGACAAGCAGAATGTCCAGATGCATTACGCTAATAAGAATTAAATGCACTGAAAAAAATTATACTAAATTTTTTAAAGGTAATTTATTTTAGCTACATTTAAATAAAAAAGTTGAAAGTTGATTTGTTTATTTAGCTAAAATAAATTGATTGCAACCACTTACCTTAAAATTTTTTTGAAAATAATTTTTTTCAGTGTGTGGGAGCAACAAATCTTAATGGTCCTAAGAGTAATCTTAATTTTCTTTATCCAAAAATAAAACGTCTTTTGACTTCAGCAGTGGTCTCTGGACATATTTTATGTAATTCACTCTTTTTGAGCAGAAACACAAAAGGAGGAAACTCAGAAGGAAGCCATGCCACGGATTAGAAAGAGAGAAGAAGAGAAATACGTCAAGAGATTGATTTCGAAACAGGGATCTGCTCTGTCAAGAATGAATTGATCAAGAGGAGCTCATTTTTTGAACACAGGAAGGAATAGAGGGATATTTAGCAGCAATCATCTCTAAAGCGTCAGAATCTAAATTGCAGAAGGGTTTTCCCACACTACAGATGCAAGATGCGCTCTTCTCTCTCAAATCGAAACGCTGAAATCCATAAATATTGAATCTTTTATCTCATCGACCTCGTTTAACTCCATGCCGACCGGTGCAATTAAGGAAACCGTGAATGGATGGACGGATGCGTACATGAATGTTCAAAAATGTTGCATGCTTTGCATGAGAATGTGAATGAAGCATTCTTCCCCTTACGAGCGAACGTAATGAAATGAGCTTGGACAATTTCATTCATGTGGGTATAGATGCCCTAATATCGCTGGAAAATAAGGAGACGTGGCCTGTCCCTGTGCTTGGCTCGTGACGTACATTCAGGACTCGAGTGAAGCTCTAGATAATGGATATGCATGTGCTCTATGAATAATTACCTCCAAGTCCAAACTCACTTATGTTTAAAACCAAATAGCACCGAGAGGTTGGAACCTGCGAACTTGGTCCGTTTTGTATTTGGACTGCATGGCATCACCTTCTTTTGTACTGCTCTCCGGGCAATAATGGCACGTGAACACTTTGTAGTCATCATCTCTGCTGTCTTGACGTGAAAAATTGACATTTTGCCATCATTTACGCTCCCCAATGTCCTTCTGGCCCCATATTATTGTCTTTCTTCAAAGACTAGCTTAAGTTAAAAGCTTCGTTTTTTTCATAATAAGTTTTTTTAAATAAAATAAAATGTAAAAAAAACTTAAAGGGGGTAGTTTACCCCAAAATGTGATGAGTGTGTTTTGGTTATCTGGACTTGAAGTGAAGCGAAAAAATATGGAAATATCTTAAAGGGGTCACATGTTTTCCTTTGTCTTTGGAGTGTTTGTGCATATGCGACCCTGGACAACAAAACCAGTCATAAGGCTCATTTTTAAATGAGATTCATGCATCTAAAAGCGAATAAATGCGCTTTTCATTGATGTATGGTTTGTTAGGATCGGACCAATATTTGGCTGAGATACAACTATTTGAAAATCTGAGGGTGCAAAAAAATCTAAATATTGAGAAAATCATCTTTAAATTTGTCCAAATGAAGTTCTTAGCAATGCATATTACTAATCAAAAATGAAGTTTTGATATATTTACGGTAGGAAATTTACAAAATATCTTCATGGAACATGATCTTAATATCCTAATGATTTTTGGCATAAAAGAGAAATGGATAATTTTGACTCATACAATGTATTGTTGGCTATTGCTACAAATATAGCTGTGCTGCTTATGACTGCTTCTGTGCTGCAGGGACACATTTAAGATCTGTAAAGTCACAAACCCAAAGAGATATTCTTTATCAAAGTTAAAACTCGTCCACGCCTTCTTCAAACGCCTCATTAAAACACGCCCCACAGATCTACATCACTGTGTGGGAAGATTTGGATAACACCGCACAAATGTTTATGCAAAGAAAGAAGGCGTAACTTTTATTCTCGCTGTAGTATTGTTGTCGTGGAGACGCTGCGTGTTTCCAAATGTGGTAACATTTCCATCACACGCTTCGGCCAATCACAGCGCACTGGATAGCTGGCCAATCAGAGCACATCAGAATGATGAGCTTTGTAAAAATCAACACGTTTCAGAAAGGCAAGGCAGAGAGGAGCAACAATAATATACGGTATATGGAAAATAATGCATTTTTTTAACCTTAAACTGCGTAAACACACCAGAATACACAAATGATGTTCTTTTTAGCAACCTCATATGACCCCTTTAATTTGTGTTTTCAAAGATGAACCAAAGCCTAAAAGGTTTGGAATGACATGAGAGTGAGTAAATGGTGACAGAATTTTAAACTATATCTTTAAGATTCAAGAACGTGGAAGATAGGATGTTTATTGGTGGAAAATGATTTACAGTTCAGTCCATTACATGACTTCAGCACACGGATTGCGTGGACGATATTTATGCTGCTGATTTGTCTTTTTGGAGCTGGGACGTTTACTCAGCATCTGCTTTCGCTGTATGACATACACTCTCTTATTGAAAGAAAGTAAATGATGACAAAATGGCCATTTTTGGCTGAATTACTTCATAATGCTCTCTTCATCTCTTGAGTGCTGTACAGAAAACTAGCCAGCTTTCCATTTTAGCGCTTTCATTACCGGCTCGTTGCTTTCCCGCAGAGATCCAGATGAAATGAGGTGAGGATGAGTGGATGGTTGATGTGTGTTTGTCGGAGGGACAGAAGGGTGAGGCTCCAGACGGACGCAGCTTTACTTGCTCTTGACCGCAGCGGTCTTCTCGTCCTTGTTATTGTCCCCCTTTTCACTCTTAACACTCTTGCTGTCTGCCTTATTGCTATCACTCTTCTTCTCCTTCTCCTTTTCTTTCTCTTTCTCCTTCTCCTTATCTTTCTGTTCCTTTGGGCTCTTCTTCTCTTCCTTTTCCTTCTTCTCGTCCGCTTTTTCCTTTTCCTTCTCATCCTCCTGTTCTTCCTCTTCCTCCTCCTCCTCATCGCCTCCTTCCTCCTGTTCTTCTCCTTCCTCGGCCTCCTCTCCTCCCTCCTCCTCTTCTCCTTCCTCTTCTTCCTTCTCCTCTTCCTTCTCCTCCTCTTCTTCCTCTTCCTGCTCTTCCTCTTCCTCTGTCTCGGGTTTGGCTCCGCCCCTCCACAGGGAATAACTGCGGCTTGGTGTGTAAGAGTAGGCGGAGTGCAGCAAGGCTCCGCCCACAGAGCTCAGACGGCATTCCTCACCTTCCAGCAGCTTCCTGTAGGGAACGACCATATATGGGTGAAGATGGCACTCTAATAAATGACAAATGATAGTTTTCACGTGATGTCACGTCCTTATAGGAACACTGGAGGGCAAAATGAGGCTTTGCTCCACTGACCGCCTTTTAATTTTACACGGTTTTCAATAACTAGTAATGTAGTAAAACGCTGATGTTAAAAGGCGAAATTCAGTACACACCTTATTGATTATGCATACTTTGTATAGGCAAGCAGACGAACCCAGAATATAAACGCAAGACGTAAAGTTTCCCATTAAATGGTTTCCCATTAAAAACCGTTATAAAGAAAACATGGAACCATTTATGCGCATTACATCCATATTCCGGGCTCATCTGCTTGCCTATATGTGTCCCTGGAGCACAAAAGCAGTCATAAATAGCACAGGTATATTTGTAGCAATAGCAATACATTGTACATATAAAGTAAGCATAGTCAATAAGGTGTGTGCTGAATTTGTTCTTTTAATATCACTGTTTTAAATACATTAAAGCACTTCAAGTGTTTTCCACAATGTTTTGTCGCACTGTTTAGTGATTGAAATATTGCGGCGGGAGCATATAATATGGCCAAAACTTGCATTTTGTTCACATATCTTTCTATATATTTGGAAACAGATGGAAAATTGACAGCATTTTGCCCTCCAGGTTCTCGAGCCGGTCACAAGACTGAAAGCTATGAATGGCAGCAGGTCTGAGTCTGACCTGTAGGCTGCGATCTCGATGTCCAGCGCCATCTTGACGTTTAGCAGGTCCTGGTATTCGCGCAGATGACGGGACATCTCACCTTTGGTGCTCCTCAGAGCAGATTCCAGCTGCTGAATAGTGTCCTACAACACAGAGACAACAAGGCCTTTCTGAGAGGAAATCTAACGTATTTCTTTTGAAAATGTCTTTTAATACAAATTTTGTGACATTAGTCATGTGAATTTTGTACAGATCATTCTCAAACCATGCAGGAGGACATCAGGTTATATTTATAAATTGATATACATATTTTTTTCACTTGAACTTTTTTCTTTATAATGCTGTTCTTCTCAGGTTTATTATCATTAACTTAACCAAGAACTAAAACCATAAAAACATTTTTTATAACCTGAAATGAAATAAACATTGACTGAAATAAAATAAACTTAATCTTAATCTTATTTCGGCAACATTTATAATTTTTAAGTACTAAAATAACTAAAATGACATATATGCACGCAAAGAACTGTGTATTATATGCACGCCAACAAAGTGCGTATAAATATCACGCAAAATAAAAAAAATTAAAAAACGTGTTATTGATATGCCTGGGCTCAATGTGAAAGTGAAGCACTCTCACCTGCAGGTCGCCAATCTCGTTGTTGTTGCGGTCCTCCATCTCCGCCAGTTGTCTCTCTAAAGCCTCGTTATGGGCTTTCAGGGACTCGATCTCCAGGGTGCGGGCCTGCAGCTGTCGGCGGTACTCACACAGCTCATCCTTGGTCTGCTTCAGAGCATCATTGTTGCGTGCCGCCACCTCCGTCACAGAGCTGAACTTGGAACGGTACCATTCCTCCGCCTGCTGCTGGTTCCGGGCGGAGAGAGACTCGTACTGGACACGAATGTCCTTTAGAGCCACAGCAAGGTCAGGCTTACTGACGTCCATCTCAACAGACACCTGAGCGTGAAGAACAGTCAGCTGTTACTCAATATAACACAAATGACTTTAATATATACATATGAGACCCTGGACCACAAAACCAGTCATAAGGGTCAGTTTTTTAAATTGAGATTTATACATCATCTGAAAGCTGAATAAATCATCTTTCCATTGATGTATGGTTTGTTAGGATCGGACAATATTTGGCTGAGATACAACTATTTGGAATCTGAGGGTGCAAAAAAATCTAAATATTGAGAAAATCACCTTTAAAGTTGTTTAAATGAAGTTCTTAGCAATGCATATTACTAATCAAAAATTAAGTTTTGATATATTTACGGTAGGAAATTTACAAAATATCTTCATGGAACATGATCTTTACTTAATATCCTAATGATTTTTGGACATAAAATAAGTAAATAATAAATAAATAAAATAAAAATGTATAATTTTGAGCCATACAATGTATTGTTGGCTATTGCTACAAATATACCTGTGCTGCTTATGACTGGTTTTGTGCTGCAGGGTCACATATATATAACCTAATGCTAATCTGAAAAGACAAAAACTAATAGGAATTCCACCACTGTTCAAAAGATTGGGGTCAGTAAGATTTTTTTTTTTTTACTTTTAATCAGAAAGGATGCAATAAATTGATCAAAAGTGACATTTAAGACATTTATCATGTACAATATTGATAAAAAAAAAAAATCCTGAATCACAGTTTCCATGAAAACTGTTGTGCTGTTTAACACTGATAATGATCAGATATGCAAATCAGCATATTAGAATGATTTCTGAAGGATCACGTGACACTGAAGACTGTCACATTACAGTTCTTTTAAAAAGCAATAACAATATTTCAAAATATTATTGTTTTTACTGTATTTATAGTCAAACTAACGCAGTCTTGGTGAGTATGACCCCAAACGTTTGAACAGTGGTCAATGATAAACATAAATAGTCTTTAGTCTGTAAAACTGACTAGTATTGATCTGGTGAGGAAACTGCAATTTAGTCGCTGAATCATTATTGATTTCTAATGAATAATTAATCCCCTGAAACACTCATTTACATATGAGCTAAAAGGGAAAGTAAATTACAGCTATACATATATACTTTTGCATATATTAGTAGGCATAAATATGAGACATTGTGTCCTTATATAGAAAGTTGCTCAGATTTGTCAGTGGTTGTTTGAATATACTGATAAATAAACAGTTTTAGAGTGAATGCAATCAATAAACCAATGCCCATCGGGTAGTGAAGTTGCATTGGCAGTGAAAACGCAGCATATGAAGTGCTAATGTTGGCCATGGTGCATTTAATCGGTCTTTGAGCGTAATGTGTGATAATGAAGTTTTGAGCCCTCGGGGCTGTGGGATGTAGTGCACACTCAGGGGTTTCCATGCACAAGGAAAGATGAAGCTGCCTAAACCGGGACGCAACAGCAATTCATCAGCCACTTCATCAACTTGCGGAGAACATGCATGATGATACATGCTGATTTTGGTTTATTTTCAGATGAAGCATTGAAGAAAAGTGTATGACTTTTATCTAGGACACTTTTAAATGAAACTGTTATCTTCTGTAGTGCAGGAGTAGAGTGAATGTGATGCAGTCCCTCTCAAGGACGCTGCGCTCTGCAGCCACACCTAAAATCCTGCGCTACTGCATCATCATCATCATCATCATCATCATCTGCACACTGGCAAGGGGTGAGGAAGTGTAAACTTCAAATCAACAACAACCCTTTCAACTTTCAATACATTTCACCCTAAGCACTCGTCCTTGTCTTGGGCCGATTAAATATACTTTTTGAGATGTTGAAGCTGCGAGAGAGAAGAATTGGCATCATTCATAACGCCAGTCCTTCTCTTCTGGTGCAGTGCAGGCTCGGATTCTGAATGTCTGCGCTGCAGTGCTGTAAATCCTGCAGACACACACCGCCCTCACTGACACTGCACAGTCATGCCCACACTCGGAGTTATTAATAAACACACTATTCCACTGCATTTCTGGTATTTATATGCTTTTCTTCTCGAATCATACATTGCAAAATGTTGTTAGCTTATAAAAAGCATCTAGAGCACATTAAATATTTGTCTAAACCACAACTGGTTTAATTTCACTGGAAGTTAAATTAAAAGATAGATTTGCATCTTTATGCCACTGCATAAATCACACTGCCATGAGTGACGCTGCAAAACTGTATCAAAAACATCCCTGAAAACAAATTCTATGCTTGTCAGAATTATCAGATAAGATCTGTCTTACAACTGAACTTTTGCAGTTATTATATTAAATATGTTTTAGAATAATAATGTAGTGATTTAAATTACATCTAAAGCATATGCACAATGTGGATTTCTATGATGCTCATTCCTTTATTTCTATGCTTTTTTGTCATTTGTTTTGATCAAATTCACTATAAATTGAACTTAAGTAAAGTGTATTTTAGAACAACTCACAAAATCACAGTAGTGATTTCAATAACATGCATGCAATATTTGTCTGAACCGATTAGTTTTATTTCACTACAATTAAACGAATATGTAGCGATGCCTTTGCAACTATTGCACTTCATGTAGCTATTTGAGATGTAAATCATGTAAAAACATAACTCAACCCAGGCTGATCTCTAGTCTTAGCTTTAAGATGGTCCTCCAGCCTAGTAATATTGTAGAACAGCTGAAAAGTGCTCAAAACCCCTCTGAAACTAGCCAAAAGAGTAGCCTGGTTTGTTTGAAATGTGACCCTGCAGCACAAAAGCAGTCATAAGCAGCACAGGTATATTTGTAGAAATAGCCAACAATACATTGTATGGATCAAAATTATCAATTTTATCCAAATATTAAGTAAAGATTATGCTCCATGAAGATATTTTGTCCATTTCCTACCGTAAATATATCAAAACTTCATTTTTGATTAGTAATATGCATTGCTAAGAACTTAATTTGGACAACTTTAAAGGTGATTTTCTCAATATTTAGATTTTTTTGCACCCTCAGATTCCAGATTTTCACATAGTTGTCCTAAAATATTGTCCTATCCTAACAAACCATACATCGATGGAAAGCTTATTTATCCAGGTGATGTATAAATCTCAATTTTAAAAAGACTGACCCTTATGACTGGTTTTGTGCTCCAGGGTCACATGTAGCTACAGTATGTAAGTGTTAACAGAACAGCTGAAAAGTGCTAGCCAAAGGAGTTTGTTATAAATTATGAAATCTGAGGTGTTTCATACCTGGCTGGCCTGAAGCGACGCCTGGAGCTCCTGCAGCTCCTCCTCATGCACCTTCCTGAGGAAGGCGATCTCATCCAGCAGAGACTCCACTTTCTTCTCCAGCTCCAGGCGCGTCAGCGTGGCGTCGTCCACGTCCTTGCGGTATCCCTTCAGGCTGTTCTCGGCCTCCTCCCTCAGCCGGCTCTCCTCCTCCAGCTTGTCCTTGAGGCGCTCCAGAGCCTCGTTCATCTGCACGCAGTCCAGGTGCATCTGGCTCTTCTCGTGCGTCAGCTCCTCGACGCGCGCGCGCAGCTCGCGGATCTCCTGCTCGTAGAGATCGTGGAGACGCGACGGCTCGCTGTGACGCTGGCGCAGCAGCGCGACCTCCGCCTCCAGAACTTTGTTGTGCTGCTCGAGGTTGTGCACCTTCTCGATGAACGTCACGAAGCGGTCGTTTAGGCCCTGCAGCTGCTCCTTCTCGTTGGTGCGGATGATCTTCAGCTCGTTGGTGACGGCGGTGGTCTGCGTCAGGTCCACGGAGTCTTGCATGGGCTGGAAGCCGCGTTTGGTCCGGTAACTTGAGGATATGATCATTGGGGATGGAGAGCCGTAGGTGCGGTGCTGATGCTGCTGCTGATGCTGCGCTCCGGAGCGGTAACTCACCGTCGGGACGCGCCGCGGCGCATCTCCAAAAATCTTCCTGTAGGAGCTGCTCGTGTACATATCGCCGGAATAGCTCATGCTGGTACGCTGGAGATCACAGACCGAGTGAGTGAAGTAAGTGTGTGGATGTGGGAAGACAGAGAAAGAGAAAGAGAGTGCCAGTCGGGATGGCGCACCGGCGTCTTTTATAGCCAGAAGCCTCGAGCATCATCTGACGCATGGGCGGTGGTGAAGGGGCAAACCTGCAACCCTGAGCAAAAAGACAGAGTCCCAGGAGAGAGCTCACTCATTCAATGCCTCGATCTGCTTTTGTGGCTACTCATGCCTTTTGGACGGAGATTGTCATCTACAAAAACGAGGATAAATAAAAAGGTCAAAGAAGTACAAATGCATGAAAAACTACATTTGGGTTCCTCAGGGGAAAGGTTTTGAGTCACATGAACGTATCTTTGAATTTTGCGTGCTATTTATACACAGAAAGTGACTTTGGCGTGCAAGTGATACACAGTTTTGCGTGCATATGATATGCACTTTGTTGGCATTTTGGCGTACATATAATACATAGGTTCCTGCAATCACAACAGAGGCCGTCAGGGGTTCGTAAACTAAGGTTTGAGGCACTTGAAAATGCATATCAGTAGCACGATTTTTTTTTTAAATGTATTTTGCGTGCTATTTATACGCAGAAACTGACTTTGGCGTGCATACCATACGCACATTGTTAGCGTGCATATGATATGCATTTTGGCTTACATAGCTTATAATACGCACCCCACACTCCTAAACCTAACCATTGCGTATCATATGCACGGCAAAGTCCATTTCTGCATATATGCCAAATAGAAACAGAAAAGTGTGCCACTGAAACGCACTTTCATGAGATCGGGTTAAATATATTTAAATTGAAGTTCCAACAATTTGGGAATTTGAGGCATCCAGAAGATTCGGGGGAACCAAAGTGTTTCATTTAGTGTAGCTGAAATGGTTACTTTATTATTTATCATAATAAGGATCTCTGTTATATTCATTGTTAATTTCCAAGAAAGGATAAATAGATCACATTAAAACAATAAGATGCAAAAGCATCAGGCAGAAGTGTGATGGATCAGGCTGGTTTTGTGTGTGGGACTGAAGCATGTTGCAGTGGGGGGAGGAGTGTCTGTAATGCGGGTGGCAGCCTGTACCTCTGCAGTGTCTGAATACTGAATGAGACACAGAGCTCTCACCCTGATGACCCTCCTTGATGCAGAATCTCGTGCAGACTCAAAATCAGCTGACATTCTGCAGTCCCCTCACACACACTGTGCATCTGAAAAGGCTTACAGAGGACGATATGGTGCATGCCACAAACTGTACATGAGCGCCGTAGAAGCCGGTGTTCTTTATGAAGCACTTTTTCCTGATGAGTCAGCAGTATCGGCCGCTCGGAGTGAGTGTTGCACCACATGCTTGGAGCAGAGCCACACCTCAGGACGCCTTTAGCATGATCAGAGACGTGCTGCAGGTCCTGCTCTCTTCACTCAGCGTTTCTGAGGCCCATCGTTCACTCTAATAGAGAGAGAGACAGAGACACGGTAAAGACCTGAGAACAAGCTTTTCCTCTGTTTGAGGTTGACTGGCTCTAGACCACTGCAGTCAAACAGAAATCAGCCCAACGTGGAACATACAGAAATAGAAAAAATTAGACTGACGTTTCAGGGCTGGACCAATAGATAGTTTGATAGATAGACAGATAGAACGAACGAACGAACGAACGAACGATAGATAGATAGATAGATTCATTCATTCATTCATATTTTTATTTGAATGGAAACTGATTCTAAATTTGGCAGTGCAACAAAATGATAAAAGTCTTGTTACTGTAATGCAAAAAAAACAAAACAAAAAAAACAAACAAACAAACAAAAAAAAAACACAAAGATATTCTTTTAGTAGCCTACATTAAATATTCTTATTTATCTATATATACAGCCATGGCCAAAAATATCGGCACCCGATATAAATATGATCAAAGAAGGCTGTGAAAATTAATCTGCATTGTTAATCCTTTTGATCTTTTATTTTAAAAAATCACAAAAATCTAACCTTTCATTGGATAATAAGAATTTAAAACGGGGGGAAATATTATGAAATAAATGTTTTTCTCAAATACACGTTGGATACAATTATTGGCACCCCTAGAAATTCTTATGAGTAAAATATCTCTGAAGTATATTCCCATTCATATTCACAATTTTGAGCACTCCAGGGTGATTATGAACATGAAATTATCCAGCCATGGCTTCCTGTTTCACAGAAATATAAATAGGAGGGAAATCAAAGCCCAAATTCCCTTAATCATCATCACAATGAGAAAAAGATAATTGAGCTTCACAAATTAGTGAAGTGGCTTTAAGAAAAAAGCTAGAGCAGTGAAAATTCCCATTTCCACCATCAGGGCAATAATTAACATAAAATGTTAGGAAACTGTCTGGAAGAGGACGTGTGTCTATATTGTCCTAATGCACGGTGAGGAGGAGAGTTTGAGTTAGAGGTCTGCATTCCCGCAGCTCTCCCGCAGCAACCGCGGGACCGACCAGATTTCTTGCAACAGGGGATTAAATTACTGAATAAAATGCAGTAGCTAACGGGAGCGGGCTGTTTAACAATATCCTGTTCCCGACGTCCTTTCAGAACAGCATATCTGCACTTTATTCTCATTGACCACCGGTACAGCCTGCACTCAGGACTGTTATGCACGCGCTGCACGCATGAACCAGTGCTCTCCGCGTCACGCGTTTCATTTGCGGGGTCTGTGCACGCAGCATGTAAATGTCCTCAGAGCAGGTTGTAGCCCACCGGCGGTGACAGAACAGGCAGGTTGTGATGAGAGACAGAGCAGAATAAGGATGGAGCAAAGTGAGGATGCGCTGTCCTTGAATAACATTCAACTCGGTTTTGTTTATATTTTGCTTAGCCTATAATTTTAAATGACAGATGTTGTATTTATATATTTATTTATTTATTTTTCTCTGAGACAATTTTCCTACTGTGTTAACAGCAAAATGTTAAACTTTAGTATTTTGACAAGACGAATAAAATAACTAATAGGCTATTTTTGTACACCTACATTTTTTTTTCTCTGCGACACTTTTTCCTATTGCAAGCCCGTAGGCAGGGGGGGTTCGGGTGGTTTGAACGAACCCCCCCTCACTGCCAAAGGTCCAGAATTTAAGTCGTTTTTTTTTTTTTTTCATGTGATTATTGTCATCATTGTTTTAATCAATGCTTGTGACAAATATTCCGGGTTGCTGTTTCAAATTAATATGATAGCTGGACGTATGTGTGTGTGCCGCGCGTGCAGTTCAGAGAGAGTTCTCGCAATACACTTTTCAAAGCAACGGTGAAGAAGCATCTGAATGATGGGGGGGTAGGGTTATATATATATATATATATATATATATATTTTAATTAAAAGGATTTCTATATTTTATCCACTCAATAGTCTACAATATAATAGCCATATAAACGTAGCGTGATTATAATAATAAAACATAGTGGGATATTCAGTGATATTGGCTGTGCAATATCGACTTTTGTGATTGGCCAATACCGGCAGACTGGAGCCAATGGAAATGCTTCTCCTTCGGTGCGCGTCTTATTCCTCTGAGAACTTCAAAGCAGACCGCTTGAGGTAAATTATCTGGAAAAATACAGAGGTAAAAATTAAAAATGTGGAGGTTTGTTTTATAACATATGATAGACTGACAGTTAAGTAACACAACTAAGGGATCTGTTCAACTGAATATTATCACGATTTCAAATGTTACATTGCATTTATAGTTTAATAAACAAGTAGCCTAATATGTAGTCACTTACCATTTAGACGCAATATTGACGTTTTTGTTTTATTTCACCAACGAAAAAAGTTACAGAAGAAAAGTAACACTCAGCACGGTGTTTTGTTATTGAATGATTCATCTTTTTGAACGAATCGTTTTAATGAATGACTCAATGACTCACCACCTACTGGCGGTGTAGTTTCATGTTTAAAAGTAGGCTATCGTCGTTGTCGTTGTCGTTGTTTTTACATTTGTTTAAACATCAATCTCATAAATTATTTATTACAGTTGTAATCTTGCAGTGTAAATTATTTAATTTGATTGATAACAGCCCTTATTATTAAAACTGAATTTGATCAAATGTAAGAATTTGACATGAAAGATAAAGCTTAAAAAGATAAAGTAGCCTAGAAATAAATAATTTTTAACCTTTAATATTAGAATGACGTACCAACTGGGGTTCCTTATGGTTTACAGCATTAGTTGAGAGATATTTTTTTCTTTGAAGAAATTTGCTATGTACTGTACCTGATAGGCCACAACTTAATCAATATTGAATCAAATTGTGTCAATAAATGTTTTCTTTTTATTTATTTTGAAAATAAATGTATTGAAGCAAAATGTTTCTTGTCAGAATGCACCAAAATGCTTCATTTGGTTAAAATCATAAACATAATCTCATGGGGACAATGCCCCAGACACCCCTACAACAAATTACTTCGTAAACATGTCACCTTTTTGACACGGCAGTCAACCTGGATGAAGCTGTGAACATATTCTCCAAATTGCACCCAAGAAGACTGGAACTGACCAGTGTACTAAATCCATAAGTGTCAAGACAAATACAGCAACAAGCAAAGAGGCATTGACAGAGAGTCAAGAAATGATGATGAGAAGAATTATTATTAATATTTCAGTAAAGTTCATTAAATCTATTCTGTTGTTAGTGTGGTCTTTAAACTTATGAACTGTGTATGGACTGACAAAGGTGTTACATGAGGAAGCAATTTGACAACAATGCAGTAAATATTTTAGGTGCATCAAAAAGCGTGCTCGTTAAGATACCAGCAGACAAGCTAATCCAGCACAAATTAGTGCATAAAAGGTCACCAAAATGAAGTATTTGAACCTCATAATTAAATACAAAAGGAGGAGAAAAACTGCAAAAAGGTCCACTTTTTGAAAAAAAAGAACCCCCCCTTTCAATAAAGCTGGCTACGGACCTGTATTGTGTTGTAAATGTTAAACGAATTGTATCCTGACAAGACGAATAAAAATACACTTTTTTCCTACTGTGTTGGCAGCAAAATGTTAATTTTGTTAATGTTAATGTCTTAAAACTCTTTAAATTAAAGACTCTTGACAAGACGAATAAAATAACAAATACAATTTTGTGCAGACTACACGTTTATTTGTTAGCCTATCTCTCTTTCTTTTAGTAGAGGAAATTTAAATGTGAGATTGTGGAAAAGAGATCTAAATTTAGCGGGAACTGTCGGGTCGGGAAGCGGACAGCGGGCGAAGAAAGAGTGAATATACCGCGGGAGCGGGACTAAAAAACCTTTAGTTTGAGCGGCTAAAGACTCTCCGAGGACCACAGCTGGAGAACTGCAGAAAATAGTTGAGTCTCGGGGTCAGAAAACCTTTAAAAAAATGGTCAAACAGCAGCTGCATCAGCACATGTTGTTTGGGAGGGTTTCAAGAAAAAGTACCCCATGTGTACAATGAAATATACTGCTGTATTTTTGATGTTGTGAGCCTATATTTCTGCTGGAGGTCCTGGACATCTTGTTTGGACACATGGCATCATGGATTCTATCAAATACCAACAGATAAAAAATCAATAAGTGACTGACTCTGTTAGAAATCTTATAATGGGCCATGTTTGGATCTTCCAACCGTACAATAATCCAAACACTGAGCACAAAACAACACAAAAATGGGTCACTGAGCACAAAAGCAAGCTTCTGCTGGCCATTCCAGTCCTCTGACCTGAACCCTGTAGAACATGAGTGACCTGAAGAGAAGCTGCTGTGAATCTAAAGGGTCTGGAGTGATTCTGGATGAAGGAATGGTCTCTGATCTCGTCAGGTGTCTCTGACCTCATTACAGGAGAACATTTAGAGCTGTTAAACTGGCAGATGGAGGTTTCAGAAAGTATTGAATAAAAGGGTGCCGTTAATTGTGGCCAATGTGTATTAGAGAAAAACATTTATTTCATAATGATATTTCCCCCCATTTTAAATTCTTATTATCCAATGAAAGGTTAGATTTTTGTGAATTTTTTAAATAAAATATCAAAAGGATTAACAATGCAGATTAATTTTCACAGCCTTCTTTGATCATATTTACCAAGGGTGCTGATATTTTTGGCCATGACTGTATATGTGTGTGTGTGTGTGTGTGTGTGTGTGTGTGTGTGTGTTCTGTGTCTGTAAAGTAATATATAAAATATACAATTATATTCATATATATTTTATATATTTTGCAATATTGTAAAAGATAATTTAGATAAAATCTATTCAATAAAATCTATTTTAGTACCATTAAGTTTTCTTGTACCATATTTAAATGGAAATTAAGCACCAGTTCTTAATATGGAATTACAAAACTAACTAAATTAAAAAAAATAAAAAAATAGAAATATTGTAGATAGATAGATAGACTTTGCAACAACCCTCCTGTCAGTATTTCTATAAATCATCCACTAGAGGGAGTTATAGACTCATGAAATCATCTGCAGCTTGAATGTGGCTTTATTTGAGCAAATAAATGTGACCCTGCAGCACAAAACCAGTCTTAAGTCGCTGGGGTATATTTGCAGCAATAGCCAAAAATACATTGTATGGGTCAAAATTATAAATTTTTCTTTTATGCCAAAAATCATTAGGATATTAAGTAAAGATCATGTTCAATGAAGATATTTTGTAAATTTCCTACCATAAATATATCAAAACTTAATTTTTGATTAGTAATATGCATTGCTAAGAACTTCATTTGAACAACTTTAAAGGTGATTTTCTCAATATTTAGATTTTTTTGCACCCTCAGATTCCAGATTTTCAAAAGTTGTATCTCAGACAAATATCATCCGATCCTAACAAACCATACATCAATGGAAAGATTATTTATTCAGCTTTCAGATGATGTATAAATCTCAATTTCGAAAAATTGACACTTAAGACTGGTTTTGTGGTCCAGGGTCACAAATGCTGCTCATTTCATTATTCTGCAAATGTCAACAACACATATCTCATTCTATTTATTGTGGCATTATGATGCAGTATATTGTTACAGGAGATTATTTACTTTGTTACAGCGAATTTATGTCACAAAATATGATCTCCATAAATTGAATGGATATTTCTGTGTAAGTCTAGAACTGCCAGTTGTTTGGTATTATGTGAAACCCCATCCCACTAAATGTATAAGCACAGAGACAAACATAGCTCACCCAAAACCATTTAGTGGGTTAAACACTCAATTACATCACTGATGAGCTCACAGAAGCCTCTCTCTGTCTCTCTCTCTACGCACACACACACACACACACACACACACACACACACACACACTGTGACCATCACTCTCAAGCCCTCCTTACTGTATTGAGACTAAAATAGAGACTTTGTGTTCAGGGAGGGAATTCCTCATAAAGTTTAAAATAGAGGAGAAATACAAACACTCTTTATAAATAGACTATTGTTGAACAGGCTTTGAAGAAAATAAAAAAAAGTGATCGCAATCTAACACTTTAAAGCCATCCTGCCTCATGCTTAATTAATACTTGAACCTCATATCTCACAAACCTGTCAAAAACTTGCAAGTCATTCAACTCCAAATAAAGAGAGAAATAATAAAAATAAAAATATTTAATAATAAAAAAATTGTATTTATTTTATTTATTTATTTATGCATCAAGCACTAACTCTAATTATTGTATTGTAAGTAAATAAGTAGGTAATAAATACATTCAAATATGTAATTTCAAAAATCGTTATATACAGACATCTATAATAATTAAACATTATGGTATTATTTGTTACACTGTTTTAATTTATTTTATTTTATTTATGCTGATTTAAATGAAAATATGATTTTTGGGGTGTAGTGTCCTGAATTACACTAAATACAATTTTATGATTTTTTTCCCCTTTGATTTTTGGATGAAATATGACCTGTTTCATGGGTCTCAAACGTACAGTATCCTGTAGATACTCATCTCCCTCGTCTCCTCTCCTCTCATCTCCTCTCGTCTCCCTCGTCTCCCCTCGTCTCCTCTCATCTCCCCTCGTCTCTTCTCGTCTCCCCTCGTCTCCCCTCGTCTCCCCTCGTCTCCCCTCGTCTCCCCTCGTCTCCTCTCATCTCCCTCGTCTCTTCTCATCTCCCTCGTCTCCTCTCATCTCCCTCGTCTCCTCTCTCATCTCCTCCTCGTCTCCCTCGTCTCCTCTCCTCTCTCCCTCGTCTCCTCTCATCTCCCTCGTCTCCTCTCATCTCCCTCGTCTCTTCTCATCTCCCTCGTCTCCTCTCGTCTCCTCGTCTCCCTCGTCTCCTCTCTCATCTCCTCTCATCTCCCTCGTCTCCCCTGTCTCCTCTCATCTCCCTCGTCTCCTCTCATCTCCCCTCGTCTCTTCTCATCTCCCTCGTCTCCTCTCATCTCCCCTCGTCTCCTCTCATCTCCTCTCGTCTCCCCTCGTCTCCCTCGTCTCCCTCATCTCCCTCGTCTCCTCTCATCTCCCTCGTCTCTTCTCATCTCCCTCGTCTCCTCTCATCTCCTCGTCTCCCTCGTCTCCTCTCATCTCCCTCGTCTCTTCTCATCTCCCTCGTCTCCTCTCATCTCCCTCGTCTCCTCTCATCTCCTCGTCTCCCTCGTCTCCCTCGTCTCCTCTCATCTCTTCTCATCTCCCTCGTCTCCTCCTCATCTCCCTCGTCTCCTCTCATCTCCTCTCGTCTCCCTCGTCTCCTCTCATCTCCCTCGTCTCCTCTCATCTCCTCCTCATCTCCTCGTCTCCCTCGTCTCCTCTCATCTCCCTCGTCTCTTCTCATCTCCCTCGTCTCCTCTCTCATCTCCTCCTCGTCTCCTCGTCTCCTCTCATCTCCCTCGTCTCCCTCGTCTCCTCTCATCTCCCCTCGTCTCCTCTCATCTCCCCTCGTCTCTTCTCATCTCCCTCGTCTCCTCTCATCTCCCCTCGTCTCCTCTCATCTCCTCTCGTCTCCCTCGTCTCCCTCGTCTCCTCTCATCTCCTCTCGTCTCCCTCGTCTCCCTCGTCTCCTCTCATCTCCCCTCGTCTCCTCTCATCTCCCCTCGTCTCTTCTCATCTCCCCTCGTCTCCTCTCATCTCCTCTCGTCTCCCTCGTCTCCCCTGTCTCCTCTCATCTCCTCTCCTCGTCTCCCTCGTCTCCCTCGTCTCCTCTCATCTCCCCTCGTCTCCTCTCATCTCCCCTCGTCTCTTCTCATCTCCCCTCGTCTCCTCTCATCTCCCCTCGTCTCCTCTCGTCTCCCTCGTCTCCTCTCATCTCCTCTCGTCTCCCCTCGTCTCCCCTCGTCTCCTCTCATCTCCCCTCGTCTCCTCTCATCTCCCTCGTCTCTTCTCATCTCCCTCGTCTCCTCTCATCTCCTCTCGTCTCCCCTCGTCTCCCCTCATCTCCTCTCCTCTCATCTCCTCGTCTCCCTCGTCTCCCTCGTCTCCTCTCATCTCCCCTCGTCTCCTCTCATCTCCCCTCGTCTCTTCTCATCTCCCCTCGTCTCCTCTCATCTCCCCTCGTCTCCTCTCATCTCCTCTCGTCTCCCCTCGTCTCCCTCGTCTCCCTCGTCTCCTCTCATCTCCCCTCGTCTCCTCTCATCTCCCTCGTCTCTTCTCATCTCCTCCTCATCTCCTCTCATCTCCCCTCGTCTCCTCTCATCTCCTCGTCTCCCCTCGTCTCCCCTCGTCTCCTCTCATCTCCCCTCGTCTCCTCTCATCTCCTCTCATCTCCTCTCCTCTCGCAGATGTGTTCACTCTTTACTTCTTAGTTTGTGGCATTTATAAATATGATGTGCTACCAAAGAGGAAGCAGGTCCTTCAGCAAGTAATATTCCTAGTTTGTCATGTTCATGGAGTGACTGGAGCTCAGGAATAATCTGCTGTATTTGACAGTACAGTGCGTCTCTTAAGGACGTGTATTTGTCACAGTGCAGGAGGAAGTGTTCCTCCGTCTCAACTGATCCTGATCTACATTCGTTACAGATTCGCTCTTCTTTAGGTGACCACGTCTTTTTATGTCGTCCTCTTTCTATGGCCAGCTGGTGGTCACTCAGTCTGTACTTCGTCAGTAAATGTCTGTGAGTTATATTCCTGACTGAGACCAGATAGTCAGCCAGACTGTACTCTCTGTTGAGTTTCAGATAACATCGGAGACGACTTTGGTCTTTGGTTTCTTTCCAGTGCTGTATGTATGTCTCCTTCTCTTCGTTCATAATTTCTTTGATTCTTCCAGGTTTTTCAGGGTTGGTGATATTGAGTGCTTTGTATGTCAGATCTGACACCACTACACAAAGATGACATTTTTGGGCACTCATGTTTTTGTGTTTTTAGTGCTTTAAAATGAAGAGAATCTTCAGAACTAGAATTTAAGTGGATCCAGAACTTTAAAACTCTTTTTTTAATGATTAGATTCAGGGGGAGACGAAGTTCTGGAGACCTTCTGGTGGTTTAGATAGAATTAGCAAGTCATCAGCATACAGTAAATATTTGACTTCTGTGTTGAATAATTGTAGTCCTGGACTGTCTGATTGGTCCAGTAGATCTGCCAATTCATTGATATATATGTTAAATAAAGTTGGGCTGGGCTCCTCGCTGTTGAGAAAAATAGTCTGTCCTTTGCTGTCCAATTTTTACTGCACATTTATTTTGGTTATACATGTTTTTAATTAAGTCATATATTTTACCCCTATGCCACTTTGAATGATTTTATAAAACAATCCATTATACCAAATGGAATCAAAAGCCTTCTTAAAATCTATGAAGCATGCAAATATTTTCCCCTCTTTCTTTAGGTGTACATGTTCATTTATTAATGTGTGTAGTGTGAATATGGTCAGTGGTTCGATGTTTATGGAGGAAGCTAATTTGAGATTTGCTGATGACATTGTGCTGCTTTAAGAAAGATGAAATCAGAGATTTGATTATAGAGCAAAATACTTTTGCCAAATTACTTGTTACACGTATCCCTCTGTAGCTATTAGGATCTGTTTTGTCTCCACTTTTAAAGATCCTCTCCTCTCCTTTCGTGTTTATACATCTAGTGTTACTTCATAAAAATTCTACTGCAAGAATGTTTTAGTATGCGGTAACCTCGCTTAATAACATTTAAAAAATTCAATGCTCTACTAAAGTCTTTTACTCAGCATGGCCACATTAAATTGATAAAAAGTGACATTAAATATATTTGTAATGTTACAAAAGATTTCTATTTTATATAAATGCTGTACTTTTGAACTTTCCATTCATCAAAAAATTCTGAAAAAAAAAAAAGTATCAGTTTCCACAAAAATACTAAGCAGTTTTCAACTGGTTTTGACATTGATTATAATAGAAAATATAATCTAAACAGCAAATCAGCATATTAGAATGATTTTTGAAGAACCATGTGACACTGAAGACTGGAGTAATGATGCTGAAAATACAGCTGCGCATCACAGACATAATTTACATTTGAACAGATATTCACATAGAAAATATTTTACACTGTAATAATATTTCATAATATTACTTTTTAAATGTACTTTTGATCCAATAAATCAAATAAATGCAGCCCTGCTGAGCATAAGAGACTTCTTTCAAAAACATTAAAAAAAAAAAATCTTACAGAAGTCAATAATAGACAATAGATGACTTAAATATAATAATAATAATAATAAAAAAATATATATACACAGAAAAAATAAAATATATACATATTATATACATAAACACATAAAAAAGTTTAAAAACATAATAGCCCAGACCTTCTGATCTGAGAAGGAGCGGAGGTTGATTTCCTCATTCTCCGGTGCGTGTTAATTGGGCAGCGATGATAGCTGCTGTATATGTGCAGAAGCGACGGTTGCTGCGGCTGGCTGCTCCATAAGCTGCTGGATTTGTCTAATCTGACAGCAGAGGGTGATGAGACGGGTCAAACAGACTCTGACCCACACACACACACACACACACACGACCAGCAGCACTGTCAAAAATATTGACCCACAAAGAGCTTCTAATCCTCTGAACTACCTTTGCACTCTAGTCTCTCAGCTCCAGACTACATGAAGTGCTCTGCAAAAAAACGTTTTTCATCAATATCTTTGACTTGTTTTCCAGGAAACCATCCACTTATTTAATATTTTATCCAAAGCATCTTGTCTTGTGTCATGTTTAAGGCATAAAGCTCACCAAATATCGACGATAGACTCAAAGAAATAGAAAAACAGGAGAAAAAGATCAAAATATGCATTTTTAATACCTCATGCAATTTCACTTCAAGCATGTTTATCTTGCTTTAAATAGATGTAGATATTCTAGATACATAACTTTACTGGAAAAATAATGAAAAGTTATTTTTTAAAGAAGATTGCTTGTTTTGTTTAAGATTACTCTGTTACTTGCTGAGACTTTGTAATTGTTTGAAAAACGTTTTGGAAAAAATAAAAAAGTGGAAATTATTTCTACAACATTTTTTTTTTTTTTTTTTTGGACACAGTTCAACACTGTGGCTGAATGAACAGCGAATCAGAATCAATCCGAGAAAATGCACAGTGCATATTTCTTAATATTAAGCCTAAAATATGTTTTTATGTCACTTTGATGAGGACTGTATGATCTTTGAATAATATGCAAAATATATTTAAATTGTACCTGAAGTATACTTGCAATAGTTCCACTTTAGCACAATCAAATATACTAATTATATCTTTAATTGGACTTCAGCACTACTTCCGCACAATTAAAGTGCATTAAGTACAAAATTAGTTGTTCCAATTTAGCAGACTTTAAGTATACAGTTTATAAGTACACTTGCAGTGTATTTTATTAAGTACATAAATAAGAAAATGTATTTGTAGTATACTTAGCACAAAATAAATGTATTTCAAATGGATGGATAAGATATTAGTCTCCAAAAAAGCATGTACATGCATTTAAAATTGGTTTTGCATTTAAAAAATTTTTTTTGTCCCTCACACATTATAATGAGCACCTGCTACCAGCCACTAGAAGAACCTCAGGATTTGTTAGTGCTTTGCATGATTTGCACAAACGCCGTCCAGCAGGTGATTGTTATTGATCTGTTTATTTGGTCACCTTCATGGATTCAGTTCAGAAATACAGTGCTGGGATCTGATCATAACAAACAGTGATGTTTTCTGTTATCAGCGTGTGCTACCAGTGTTTCATTAAAGGTTGGTGCTTTTAAAAAAAAATCATGCATGACATTGGTTACATCAACTTTAAATCACTTGATGTTTGGGAAAAGAAGATACATGAAATAACTGCATTTTCTTCATTAGAAAGCATCTTAATTTCATTTGTCAGGCTGTGTAGAAGTGTGCTCTAATATAAAATAAATGTGTCTTGCTTAAAAGAAATGGAGGAGCTTTTCAATACGTTCTGCCTTAATTTCCTACATCAGTGCAATACATACTTGTTTGGCAATTATAACATGCAACATTTCAGTCGCGAAAAAGATTAAATACTAAATAACAGATGCTTCAGCAAATTGTCATCCTTTACTCACCTTCATGTTGTTCTGAAGCTGAATGCATTTCTTTATTCTGTTAAACACAAACAAATGAGAGTCAACAGAGTCCAATATCTCCGTTTCTGCAGAAGAAAGCAGGCCGTTAAGGTTTGGAATAACATGAAGGTGAGTAAATGATGACAATTTTTATTTTTGGGTGAACGATCCCTTTAATGAAAGACTAATAATGCTCTGGAAATTATATTGAATGAAAACAGAATAAATGAAATGAACTGAGCTGAAAAAGCTGTAGGTGTAATTATAGATTGTTTCCTAATTTGAGAATATTGTCACATGAACACTGTATGTTTTTACAGTGTTTATTACTTCAAAGTTGCTTTGAAACATCTATATCATCTGTATTGTACAAAGTGTTTTATATATATATATATATATACAGTATGTGACCCTGGAGCACAAAAGCAGTCATAAGTACTGTATATATTTATAATAGCCAAAAAATACATTGTATGGGTTAAAATTATCCATTTTTCTTTTATGCCAAAAATCATTAGGATATCATGTTCCATGAAGATTTTCCTACCGTAAATATATCAAAACTAATATGCATTTCTAAGAACTTCATTTGAACAACTTTAAAGGTGATTTTCTCAATATTTAGATTTTTTTGCACCCTCAGATTTTCAAATAGTTGCATCTCAGCCGAATATCTATATATCAATGGAAAGATCATTTATTCAGCTAAAAATGCAACCTTATGACTGGTTTTGTGCTCCACGGTCACAAATCATGATTTGAGTTCAATTACATAAAAAATAAATACATTTCACATGAAATGTACAGCTCAGATGATAAAAAGCTCACTGAAAGTGAACAAGCAAAGACGGCCGAATCCTAGACCTGCATGACTTGTATAATTGAAATGAATATGAATCAAACCCACAAACAATACATTTATTTTCAGACAGTGAACAGAAACACATCCTCTACATTTTCAGTTTTTTTGGTTATTTTTTATTTTATTTTAAGTTCATTCCTTTTAACCACATATTTAGCAGTCAACATCAAAGTAGCCCAATTCTTAAAAAGTAACAGCATAGAAATGTCCATTTCTGATTGGATGTAAAACAGACATAAACCTCTTTTGTTTAGCTTACAGAGGCAGTAGATGTTGAAGGGTGTGTGTGAGCGCGCGTGTGTGTGTGTGTGTGTGTGTGTGTGTGTGTGTGTGTGTGTGTGCGCGTTTGGAAAGGTGTGAAACACCTGAGAGGACAATCAGTGGGAATGACTGTTCAGCAGACCACCGTTCTCTGATATAGCATCTATCATTTCCATACATTTGTATGTCTTAAGGCTTGAGCCGTTTTGTACTGTATGTACGGTACATAACCCATATATACAAATCAGAAGTAGCACATCTACCCCCCGCGGTGACATCATTGAACAAGCAAGGGTTTGTGTTATAGCGGGAATTCACGTGTGTGAGCGACAGCACCGTACAGTCTTTCACATAACATTCGTGACGTTATCTACGTCCCGCCGCAGCAAACGAGAAGAACTGCACGGAAAGCAGAGCCTACTTCGCTGGGAGTGAGAAACTTCAAGACACCGAGCGTTAACAAGACACACTCTTGAGAAGGAAGTTCACTTTTTTGTTTAAACACTTGTAACAAATAAAAACAAGACCCAAAAAAGCATATCAATACTAAAGGCATACAGCCCCAAACCCCCTGCCCTCCCAAGAAGAAGAAGAAGAAGAAGAAGAAGAAGAAACAAGTAGAAGAGCCCTTTCTCTCTGTCTGTGGACAGTGACGTCACAAACAAGCAAACATGTATATCTATATCTATATGTACAGTACACCACCCTCCCCCCGTCCAAAATACACCGTGCTCTAATTGCTCTCATACAGCTACAACTCACACAAAACCTAAACTTATTTTTATTTATACCCTTTTTTTTGGATTTTGTTTTAAATGTTCAAAACTACCCAACAGCAGCATTCCATATGTTAAGAACGAACAATCTGATTTGTTTTTGGCGCATTCTAAAAAATGACATTTCAGTACATTCAGACACAGATCCCTCGCCAGCCTCTCCCCAATCCCATCAGGCACCATAATAATAACAACAGCCTACTCGGATTACCCACTTTCCACAAAATAATTTTTTTTTTCAAATGCAGTTTATCTAACTTTTTATGCTTTTTTTTTTTTTTAGTATTTTTTTGCACTGGAAAAAAAAATATATAAAGTTTTTTTTTTCCGTTTTTTTTGCGTCAGATGTGTAAAATAGGCTATAGTGCAAATCAACTCCACATTGAAACTAACAAAAAG
The DNA here is from genome assembly GCF_012432095.1 of Onychostoma macrolepis. NCBI lineage: Eukaryota > Metazoa > Chordata > Actinopteri > Cypriniformes > Cyprinidae > Onychostoma > Onychostoma macrolepis. The sequence continues at coordinate 897,480 of NC_081159.1, forward strand.
GAGAACTGAAGCAACAAAGGCAATCACTACTTAAATATATTCTCATATATGTATATATATATATAGTCTGAAATACGATGTGATCAAATATAAATACTTTATTCATATATGTAGATATAGTGTAGATATCTCTCTTTTTCTGTGAACTATATACATATCATGACTACATTTGAAGTTGAAATAGCTGGGTGGCAGGAGTCAAACTGCAATGCAGTGCTGCAGCCACACACACACACACACACACACACACACACACACACACACACACACACACACACACAGCAGGTAATCTGAAGCTTTGTCCATGCATTGATGCAAACCTCTGCTCCGCCGTGGAATGTGCTTCTAGAAGCGCCCTAGGGCCGAACAGTCAAGAGAAAAGACGGCAGACAAACATAATGCATCACACACACCAAAAAACGCCACTGTCCTTAGAGAGAGAGAGGAAGAGATACCTGAGATCCACCCCGTTTCACAAACACAACCCTTCCCAGAATCTCATGCCGCTAACGCTTCATCTCTTCACCCACCGGATGCAGTAGGTGGCATTAAAAAAACACCTGTGAGTCCAGCTGCGGGGTGTATTGCTACCGCCCATGATTTCGCACAGCATGAGTATTAACGAGAAAAAAAGGAAATAACAACACTGCGCAGATAGGTTTTTTTACACACCACTAAAGTAGCTGCAGTCCCTTCGGAGAGACGGTTCAGGGAACGAAACGAGAGCTGTACGGTAGAAGTAGCCCTTTCGCTTTCCCAAATCCACTCCTCGGTTATTACGCAGGACGAGAGTAAAAAAGGCCACTCCTACGGACGTCTTCGTCATCTACACTACCGGCCAAAAGTTTCTGATCAGTACGATCTTTAATGTTTTTAAAGAAGCCTCTTCTGCTCACCGAGCCTGCATTTATTTGGTCTGAAGAACAGCAAAAGCAGTAATATTGTGAAATATGTTTACTATTTAAAATAACTAATATATATTATATATATAGCATCATTACTGCAGTCTTCAGTGTCACGTGATCCTTCAGAGATCATTCTAATATGCTGATCTGCTGCTCAAGAAACATTTATTATTATTATTAATAATAATAATAATATTATAAATATTTAAACAGTTGAGTACATTTTGTTTTAGGATTCTTTGATGAATAGAAAGATGCAAAGATCAGCATTTATCCGAAATAAAAAGCTTTTGTGACATTTTGTGAGCTTGGAGTCAGTACAGTTAAAAAAAAAAAAAAACATTTATACAAACTATATAGACATACTTTATATAGAACAAAAATTTATAAAATGACTAAAAAGAAACGGGGGTTATATAAATGAATAATTTTATTTAGCAAGAATGCTTTAAATTGATCAAAAGTGATGATAAAGACATTTATAATGTTACAAAAGATTTCTATTTCAGATAAATGCTGTTCTTCTGAATTTTATATTCATCAAAGAAACCTGAAATTCAAATTCTACTCCGCTGTTTTCAACATAATAATACATTGAGCAGCAAATCAGAATATTATTATGATTTCTGAAGATCATGTGACGCTGAAGACTGGAGTAATGATGCTGAAAATACAGCTGCGCATCACAGAAATAAATTACAGTTTAACACATATTCAAATGGAAAGCGGTTATTTTAAATAGTAAAAATATTTCACAATTTTACTGCTTTTGCTGCACTTCGGATGAAATAAATGCAGGCTCGGTGAGCGGAAGAGACTTCCATAAAAAACATCAAAAATCTTACCGCTCAAACTTTTGTGCAAAATAGGTCAGGTGACCGAGCCCTGCGTGCGGACGGTTCTGAGAGACAGAGGCAGTGTGTGTGATACGGTGCACATTCTTCATCTGGCTGTGAGGTCTTTAAGGGTCTTTCTCCAGGATGGTGGGATGGGAGCGAAGGCAAATGGCCGGGATGATCTGACTGGACGAAGGCGGTGAGGTCAGTGAGGTCTGGTCATCCAATACTTCTTCCTCCTCTCGACCGGAGCAAGAGCAAGAGCTTCTGGATCAGAACAGCGTTCAAGTATGAGAGGAGGAGCTGTGGCTGGAGTGGTGGAGATGAACCCGGGGTGATCTGTGCTCTTATAGACTGCAGGCCAGCGCAGGGCTCTTGTCCTGAGAGTTAGCGAGTCGGAGGAGACTGGCGCTGGAATAGCCTTCATCGCTGCAGCTGCTGCGCAAACTTCCCCGCTCGTCCGAGTCGCTCACGCTGCTCATGCTCCACTCCAGGTCTCCCAGAAGATAGTCTGTTCCTTCCACGTCAACATCCACCTCTTCTGCGAAGCAAACACCAGGAGAAAGAGTTAAGGCTGTTCGGAGGCCATTCATCTCATGCTACTGCCAATATTGAGTCAATATTGTACAAAAATGGTGAAAAGTTATGAGTAACTGTGATTAAATCTTTTAATTTACAAGCCTAATGTGTTAGTATGCAAACTAAATCACACTGGGAGAAAAGTACATTTACATTACATTTAGCAGACACTTTTATCCAAAGAGACTGTCACAGGACAGTAGAAGCAATCAAACTAATATATATATATATATATATTAGTGCTGTCAAACAATTGATCATCCAAAATACAAGTTTTTGTTTACATAATATATGTATGTGTGCTGTGTATTTTTATTATTTAAATATATATATATATTATATTTTTATTTTATGCCAAAAATCATTAGGATATTAAGTAAAGATCATGTTCCATGAAGATATTTTGTACATTTCTTAGCGTAAATATATCAAAACATCGTTTTTGATTAGTAATATGCATTGCTAAGAACTTCATTTGAACAACTTTAAAGGTGATTTTCTCAATATTTTGATTTTTTTGCACCTCAGATTCCAGATTTTCAAATAGTTGTATCTCAGCCAAATATTGTCCTATCATAACAAATCATAACTTATTTATTCAGCTTTCAGATGATGTATAAATCTCAATTTTGAAAAAATTGACCCTTAAGACTGGTTTTGTGGTCCAGGGTCACATATAGTAAAAAGAAAACAAGTAGATAGAATAAAAACGAATAAAGAAAGCCTGTGGTAGAAGCCTTTTTTTTTTTTTAGTAAACAAGTGTTTTTTTTCTTACAAAAACAAACAAAACAAAAACAAATAGATAAAACAGAATTAGAATAGAGTTACAGGGTCACATAAGGACACAACGTATCTGCCAAATAACTAAACTCGGGCAGCAACAACACACTGACAGAAAGCCATTTACAAATTTCATTATCAATTACAGTGATGTCACTATATAATGGTGGCAAAAGTGCATTTACAAAGACGTTGAAACTCAAGCACAAGAAAATTTCATTTTAGATGTGTTACATTATTAATTACAAAATGTATATATTATAGGGATGTGCATCTCCTTAACTGAGGCTGATGCGATATGCATCTTGATGCATAGCCAACGATACAATAAAGATACAAATGAAGCAGCTACTGATGCGATGCAATATGATTCACCCCTATTACAATACAGTGTGATCAAATTTCAATTCGATTTAACAAAATGCGATTATGCAAATATGTTAGAAACGATGCATCATGATACAAATGCCAATTTGTATCCGATGCACACTTTTTTAAATCGATGCTTTTATGCCAATTGGTGAATCTTACCATCCCTAATGCATTATATTCTTACAATTGTTTGGCACATATTCCCTCTTTATCCTTCTTAGATCAATAGCACATTTCAAAACTGAAAAATTATGAAAAACTATGAAAATTTTAAGATTAATCAACAAATGTCATTATCAGTAAAGTCACCGTACTACAGTGGGAAAATACATTTCTGTGGAAAACACATTTCAAAGGTGTTGAAATCCAAGCCTGAGATAATTTTTTGTTAATATAATATAATATAAAATAATATAACATAATTACATATTATATAAATATATAATTAATATAATTATTAAATTGGATCAGAGCGCTGTCAATGCTGCCTCTGATTGTTGCATGCAAAGTTTGCATTTGGATTTGGATCCCTCAACAATGCCATTAGATCAATGGGTTCTGTCAGTGTTTTGGCAAGGTATGGCTTTTTTTTTGCCATGCAAGTTCAAAGGCCAATTTAAAATGTCGGTACATAAAAAGTGCACAAAATCAGTATTTTGTTTAGGCAGTATTTGTGACAGTCGAGAAATCATGTGAAACTGGTCTAAAAGGTGTGCGTTTTTGCGCCAATGCATTGTTAAAGGTTCAGTGTGTCGTGTAACTTTTACAGCCAATTAAAAAATATTAGTGTTGTAAAATTTACAAGATCAAAACATACTGTATTAAACCGCTTTGTCAAAGTTAACGCATCCTTATGGAAGTGGGAAGTTAAAGGGGAAGTTCACGCGTCAGTTAGTAATAAAAGGAAAAGTAGCTGCATTCTGATTACTTTTATGTCACTGATCAGGCTTTTATATGTAGTTTGGGGTAACAAAGGGTTTTATAGGTTTGACTGAAATAATAATGCAATAACTGACACAACAACAACAAAACAATTGAACAAAAAAACAAACAAACACAGATAAAGTCAAAAAGTAGCCGTTGATAAAACCTAAACATGTATCCAAATCCTTTTGTAATAAAATTAATTTAGGCCTATGTGTGTTGACAATTTCTTATTTCCACTGACTCTCTTCCATCAGCAGCGCTAAACCCGGCAACCCGCCAAAATAAAAGCTCGCTGATTTTACGTTTGAAAATGATGAAAATTACAATAAAAAAAATTATGATAATAATAAAAATATTAACATTTTATTTTTAAGTTTACTATAAAATAATTGGCTTTTTATTTTAAAATAAAGTAGTATTATCACACTTGATTATTCAGTTTATTATTTTTAGCTAGTTATTTTATTTTATATATATATATATATATATAACTAAATAAAGTGCAATAATATTATCATCACTATTATTAATACATTTTTTTTATAGTTATATTTTATGGGTCACACTACATGCTATGGCCCGTGTGAGGACCAAGCCAAATCTCCAGGACCAGATTTGAGAACCTTATGTGCACCCCTGTACATATACATACATACACACACACTTAAATTTTAATAAAAGTTTACACTTTAATTTTTTAAGATTTTATTTATTTTTATAATTTAGCGATTTTTTGGTCAAAGTTGTTTTTCATAAAATACAGAAAATTAAATTAGGCTTTTGTTCGTTTAATCCAAGAAATAACCAATAGGTTGATCGATTATGGCAATAATTGTTATGCAGCTCTAGACTAAATGTAAAGGTAAAACACAAGACATTTGCAAACCACTTTAAACACAGAGGTTTGATGGATGACTGTGTTTACACTGCAAACAAGCGGTGCGACACGACAAACAAGATTGATCACGCTCTAATCAATGAAGCCGTCACCAGTGCACACTTAAGAGTCAGTCTTGTTGATAAAGAGAGCGAGCTGCTTTTTGTTCTGACATGTCATTCCGCTTCATCTGTATTAACATCATCCACCAAACATTCCTTGATAATTCTTGTCTTTTGTTATATACTATATGCACATGCTGCATTTGTTTCTTTAATATTAAAAAATCTATTCACATGCATGGAATTTATAATTGTGTGGAAACCGCGCTGTAACGGCAAGAACTTATTTTCGATCAACCGTTATTAAGGTTATAGCATTTTCATGTGCATTTTGAAGAGTGCTACATTTAGTCATTCTGGCCCATTATCTCCATGGCAACATTCCAATTTAGATGTTAAAGCATTCATCATGCTGCAGTGCCATCTGTTTGTAGGACAGGCCACAGCATATAGAAAACAAACTCCTCAAGACAATCATTTGTCTCGTTTCTGGGAAAAAGCATGTGATCATCGAACCTTCACCGTGTGTCTGCAAGCAAACCTGAATCTTGTGCATTTCTGATTCCAGGTAGAAGCATTACCACTAAAAAACCTTTTAGATGCAAGGGCTTCTGGGTATTTTTAAAGAGTTCTTAGAAGCCTCACAAATGGATCTTACATATTTGACCTTGTTGTGTTCGAGTTAAATAATGCACGCATGGCGACGTGACATAAACGCATGAAAACGAGTCCTGAGAAGTGTTTTGTGCGACTATGACAATAAAGGACCACAGAGTTTCTGTTTAATGTGTACTAAATGAGCAGTATAGGTTTCGATGTGTTGCAAAAGCAAACAGTTCAGTTCCACTGTTTGTTCTCTTGCTTTACATTCACATCCATGCACTTTTGTTTGACTTTCAGTCACTTCTCCCAACAGTATTTATGTGTGCTTTGTTATTAAAACTAATATTTTACATTTAACTTGCATTTACTTTCATTTTCATTTAAATCCAGACTAAAACACAACTCCATCTCATTCTATGAATTCATCTCTCATTTAGTTACACTTTATTTGAAGGTGTCCTTGTTACAGTGTAATTATACATTTAAGTACTGAGTAATATTAATTATACTATATGGCTAGGGTTAGGATTGGGGTTTGGCTTAGGGTTACTTACACATAATTACGCATAATTTATTGTTATAATAGTGAGCGCATGTAACGTGTAACAAGAACATCTTAAAATAAAGTGTTAACAAACATTTTTATTGTTACATTCATTAGTAAAGCATTTGTTACTTTTTATTTCTTATGCATCTGTTGTATTGAAAAACTACAACAAAGATGGGAATCATGAGGAAAAATGCCCAAATGCTTTAAATTACAGTCTTATATTTAATGTTTAATGCAACGATGCTGTAAACATGATACTTATGTTTTCTATTGTTTATAACGTTTTTTATTTACATGAATACACGTGATTATAATTCAGCCTAGGACCGTCATGTGAGCTCTCATGTGATGTTGAATCCTCTCAAAAATAAATCTTACAGTCTTTCAAAGGCTGTTTTCACACTTGGATTGAATCTTTGGTCTAAACTAGAGATTCACAAATCAAATTCATAGGCTACTCTGGGATTAAATATGTTTACCAGTCCAAACTGTTAACCATAAAGCTACCAAAACCCATTCATTAATGTGTGTATCTACCTCCACTACAGTTTAAATATATTTCTGTCAGTTTCATTACTACAAACAGTGGAGAGAAATGTGGGAGCTTGACACACACATCACCTCTTTTACATCCATGGCTCTAAGTAACGAAGCACACATGCTAAACCATGTGTTAGCTATTACATTTTGACCATTCTATCTTATTGAGGCGATTGGAGGAGTACGTTGGAATTAGGGGAACAGGCTTAAGCTGGTTTTCATCCTATCTTAAGGGGAGATCTTTTTCTGTAGCTATTGAGAATTTTACCTCTGTCAATGCTGCATGTACATGTGGGGTACCACAGGGATCCGTTTTAGGCCCTGTTTTGTTCTCCCTCGATCTTCTTCCTTTAGCTAAGATATTTCGTAAGCATCATATCTCATACCATTTTTATGCAGATGATATACAGCTTTATCTTCTAATGAAACCAGATGAGAATATATCTTTATTAAGGTACTGCTATTTGTGTACAAATCTATGGCAGGTTT